>NW_024058917.1:0-44304 GCF_016432855.1 Salvelinus namaycush
GAGTAAAGGAGTGAAGAAGAGCGGTGAAATCTGTGTGTCAACAAAAGTAAGAAAAGATTAATACACACAATTAACAAAGAACACAAATGTTCAGCTGTAGTTTTATATCAGCATGCACACCTATGTTTATGAAGAAACAGATGATTGGTGCATAGGCATACCTTGTCACGGACATAAAGGCCACTCGGGTCCTCATTGAAGAGGTATGGCAAGAGCAGAATCGCTGCTGTGGTCTCCAGTCCTAGTAAAGTAAAGCAATGACATTACTACACTTGCTAATTTTATCACAAAATACATTAGAGAAAGGGAAGGAATAAGAGCAGATACCTCTTCTGTATTGTCCTTCAGGGACTGTCGAAATAGCAGGATGATGTCCTCACCCCTGCCTCGCCTCTCTACCTCTGATAGTCCTTGAATTATCTTTTTGTCTATATCCATTCCATGGACTTGATTAATTTCTGAGAAGATCTGAAAAGATAATTTGCACACATTTGTATGCTAATAGATTTCAGTTTGTAGTGACTGCTATGTAGGTTAAATGTACACTTCAAATGCAGCTGTCCTACAACATATCTGTACCTTCTTCTTGATCCCAATTGCATTGTGTCCATGTTCTGTCCTATAAGAAATTCAAAGGAAGAGAAAATGTGTCAAAGAATAGTCTTACAAGCATTAAAACATATATATATATATAATATTGCGTACATGTAACGTTTCCAAAATGGGATAGTATTGTCGTAACGTTCCAAAATGGGATAGTATTGTACATGTAACGTTCCAAAATGGGATAGTATTGTCCATGTAACGTTTCCAAAATGGGATAGTATTGTACATGTAACGTTTCCAAAATGGGATAGTATTGTCCATGTAACGTTTCCAAAATGGGATAGTATTGTACATGTAACGTTTCCAAAATGGGATAGTATTGTCCATGTAACGTTATGCCCCTTGTGAGGTAATAGTATTGCATGCTGTAGCAGGCTATAGTAAAGAGGAAGACCTCCATTGACGATTCAGTTCGTTGTAACATCTCGTCTGGACAGGTCACCGTCCTTAGTTAGTTAGTTAACGTTAGCTAGTTCATTATCACAAAAGTGAGAACTGCTCTAGATTGGAAACTTACGTTAATGAGTGTAAAGCCATGTTGGCTTTATGGAAACGATATACAATATATGGGAAAGAATATAGTTGAGGGAAATAATCCAAACATAGTTCCACTTAGTTAGGACATAACGTTAGCTAGCTAGATAACGGTACTGTACTGTAGCTCATACAACGCCGACGGTCAACCCGGCTTTCTAATATTTACGGTAATTAACTATAGTAACGTTATGGAAGATATTCACCAGAAAACCATCATTGTCTTCGTTATTCATTAGTATGTTATATTATTATATATAAATTATTTCTAGACATATTCAGAGCCAAACATCAACCCAACTTAACCTTTTTAACTTGTTGTCGCATCCAAACTTGTCACCATCGTTTTCAGTTGCGAAGTTCCCGGAAGAAGTCCAGCAACAACGGAGGTTCCTCGATGAACCCACCTTCTAACAAGTTCTTTGAAGAACCTTTTGGGGCTGTTTTTCATTGACCAAGAACCCTCCGGTTCTTAGGGGATCTGAGAACAACTCCAGTTGAAACCCTTCATTTTTAGAGTTGTAGTCGGCTCTATTTACTCTCAGATTCAAAACATGCTGATTAGCATCAACGATCAAGTCAGCTGCTGCTGCTCCAATACAGTATGAGGTGAGACGGTGAACTGACGTTGAACCGGGCAGTCAGCTGCTGCTGCTCCAATACAGTATGAGGTGAGACGGTGAACTGACGTTGAACCGGGCAGTCAGCTGCTGCTGCTCCAATACAGTATGAGGTGAGACGGTGAACTGATGTTGAAACCGGGCAGTCAGCTGCTGCTGCTCCAATACAGTATGAGGTGAGACGGTGAACTGATGTTGAACCGGGCAGTCAGCTGCTGCTGCTCCAATACAGTAATGAGGTGGAGATGGTGAACTGACGTTGAACCGGGCAGTCAGCTGCTGCTGCTCCAATAAAGTATGAGGTGAGATGGTGAACTGACGTTGAACTGGGCAGTCAGCTGCTGCTGCTCCAATACAGTATGAGGTGAGACGTTGAACCGGGCAGTCAGTCATTCATTCTGTACTATGAGTCTGGTCTAACATTGTTACTGCACATTGTGGTGGAAATTCTAACCAATCAGGAAAGACTTTATCATTTCTTCAAACAATCAACCTTTATTTGATAAGAATTGCAATAATGTAGCTGGTCAGCCCTACACTCTGAGGTGGAAGGCCGAGAGCTCGATGACACAAGGAGTTCAGAAGCCTTATACAGTCAAACTATCTTGTGCATATAGAAAACACGTGATCTTGGTATGTGTCCGTGTGTGGAGAACGAGACACAGACTAACTGTGAATTGGTCGTCTCGTTCTGTAGCAACAGCTAGTTATTCTAGTTTTCCAGTGAGGTGTCAAAACAACAGGAAATCACTCTAGACACAGTTCCTCTGAAGTAGATCAATGGTTCCCCGAATTGGGGCAAGCAAGCGCCTTTGGCCTGTCTGCCCAGAGGGTGTGTCTGGAACTAGTCTAGAGATAAATCAGATCCAGTCTGAACTGTGTGATGTAGTAGGGAGTTGTAGTTTCTCTAGAGATAAATCAGATCCAGACTGAACTGTGTGATGTAGTAGGGAGTTGTAGTTTCTCTAGAGATAAATCAGATCCAGCCTGAACTGTGTGATGTAGTAGGGAGTTGTAGTTTCTCTAGAGATAAATCAGATCCAGACTGAACTATGTGATGTAGTAGGGAGTTGTAGTTTCCAACAGGCCAATATTCTACCTAGTTTAGCGCATAAAATGTTGTAATTAACTACAATGACCATAATCCACTGCACGCCTACTTGTCTTGTCTGTTTCTTTTACACCTGTTAAGTTATAAATAAAGAGTAAAAACTCAGACGATAAGTAAAGCTCAAACCAAGTTTATTCACCCACTGAGTCACAGCTGCTTAAGACCAAGACATATTCACACAAGCACTGGTATTTAATCCTTTATGCTGAGTCTCCTCCTTACTGGTATTTAACCCTTTATGCTGAGTCTCCTCCTTACTGGTATTTAACCCTTTATGCTGAGTCTCCTCCTTACTGGTATTTAATCCTTTATGCTGAGTCTCCTCCTTACTGGTATTTAACCCTTTATGCTGAGTCTCCTCCTTACTGGTATTTAATCCTTTATGCTGAGTCTCCTCCTTACTGGTATTTAACCCTTTATGCTGAGTCTCCTCCTTACTGGTATTTAACCCTTTATGCTGAGTCTCCTCCTTACTGGTATTTAATCCTTTATGCTGAGTCTCCTCCTTACTGGTATTTAATCCTTTATGCTGAGTCTCCTCCTTACTGGTATTTAACCCTTTATGCTGAGTCTCCTCCTTACTGGTATTTAACCCTTTATGCTGAGTCTCCTCCTTACTGGTATTTAATCCTTTATGCTGAGTCTCCTCCTTACTGGTATTTAACCCTTTATGCTGAGGCTCCTCCTTACTGGTATTTAACCCTTTATGCTGAGTCTCCTCCTAACTGGTATTTAACCCTTTATGCTGAGTCTCCTCCTTACTGGTATTTAACCCTTCATGCGGAGTCTCCTCCTTATTGGTATTTAACCCTTTATGCTGAGTCTCCTCCTTACACCTCTGTTGCTAGGCAGAACTTTAGTCACATCAGTTCTTCCTCACTTCATCTGATCTCAGCCTAAATTCCTCCCTCCTCCCCACCTCACGGCTGTGGCCCTTCTCCTCCCCACCTCACGGCTGTCCTGTTGACTTGTACCAGACTGTGACCCTTCTCCTCCCACCTCACGGCTGTCCTGTTGACTTGTACCAGACTGTGACCCTTCTCCTCCCACCTCACGGCTGTCCTGTTGACTTGTACCAGACTGTGACCCTTCTCCTCCCACCTCACGGCTGTGGCCCTTCTCCTCCCCACCTCACGGCTGTCCTGTTGACTTGTACCAGACTGTGGCCCTTCTCCTCCCCACCTCACGGCTGTCCTGTTGACTTGTACCAGACTGTGGCCCTTCTCCTCCCACCTCACGGCTGTCCTGTTGACTTGTACCAGACTGTGGCCCTTCTCCTCCCACCTCACGGCTGTCCTGTTGACTTGTACCAGACTGTGACCCTTCTCCTCCCACCTCACGGCTGTCCTGTTGACTTGTACCAGACTGTGACCCTTCTCCTCCCACCTCACGGCTGTCCTGTTGACTTGTACCAGACTGTGACCCTTCTCCTCCCACCTCACGGCTGTCCTGTTGACTTGTACCAGACTGTGGCCCTTCTCCTCCCCACCTCACGGCTGTCCTGTTGACTTGTACCAGACTGTGACCCTTCTCCTCCCACCTCACGGCTGTCCTGTTGACTTGTTCTTCTTCCATAGGATCCCTTACGTCTAACAATAACGTTCTACATTCCCCTCTCTCAAACAGTGACATAAATAAGGATATTTATTATTTTCAAGTTCAGAAGTCAGAACCCATCACCTGCTATGTAAAAGAGACATAAGAATGCACAATGGTCAATGCTATCTGGGATCCTTGGGACATCCCTACCCTAAACAATTTTAAATGCCAACTTCAATGGGCTAGGGACGTCCCAAGGATGTATCTCTACCTGGAAATACATGATCTAAGTGATTGATAGTTGGTATTCAGGAGTCATAAAGCCTTAATTACTTTAATGAACTACTGAAATAGTGATTTTGTCAGACAGCAGCTCTACACTTTATTGACTGACTGATCCATTCATCCTTCCATCCCTCCTCAGCCTTCCTCTCCTCAGAAGACCCAGTGAGGGTGGAGCTCAGTCAGAGAGCTGTTGAGGGACTGGTTAGGAAGAACACTTCTACAGCCAGAGAGGTGAGAGGTCACAGATGGTTTAGATGGTAAATATTTATGTCCCTTAACGGTTCATCACGTCAGGAAAAGGGAATATGTTAATTCATCCATGTTTATATACATTAGTGCAAATTGTCCACTGATGTGGGTGTAATTTCTCCCCACTTTTGGCTGTATGAAAGTTAATTTCCCCTCAGGCACACACATTTGTTCTTTGATATTATGAAGGTAATTTGTGTAGAATGTACTTTTCCCCACTCATTCACCCCATCTCTTTATATTGAATATTTTATATTCGGTGGCCTGACTGCATCCAGACTGTCAAAGGCCCGTCCTGGTAGATCTGAACCTAATGCAGCTTGGAGTGATCAGATGACAGAAGTCACATTTAGGTGCCAGGTGTAACTGAGGCCATAGATGCTCCATATCCATTACTTTGAGTGTTTTATATAATATGACTAAATGTGTTTCTGTGTTGCAGGGCTGCAGAGCTGTGGGAGACCACCTCAAGCCCCTGGTAGAGCCGGGGGTGGTGTTTACCACTCCTCCAGCAGAGCTGTGGGAGACCACTTCAAGCCCCTGGTAGAGCCGGGGGTGGTGTTTACCACTCCACCACGCCTTCAGCAGGCTGGAAAAGTGGGATTGATACGGTTTTTCATACTGAGATGGACCAAGAATCTGTTGATTGATCAGTCATTGGGTTCATTTGTTGAAATCAAATCAAGCTTTATTTATACAGCACATTTCAGACATGATGCAACACAATGGCTTCACAGGAATAAAAAAATGAAAAACATAAATATTTAGTACACAACAAACAGAAGACTAACAACTGAAAGACTAATGGGCACCCTAAGGAAATGCCATTGATAAAAAATATTAATTGGATGCAATATCCATCCCCAAATTCAATTTATTTTTATTTTTTTAGGAGGGGCTCTGAAAGTCACTATAGGGGTGTCCACTGAAAATTGACTAGTAACAACAACTGGGACCTAAAAGACACCCACCATGAGACCCACTAAATCTGCCCAAGAAGAGGCAAACAAAAGAAAAACCCACACCAAACTTAAAGACAGGACGCAAACCAAAAAGGTAGAGCAACTAAAGGTGTTGACTCTCCACATCTATCAAGACAACTGGAGCACTGGGTCAGACACTCTTAAATAGAACCTGGACCAGCTCAGGTGAAACACCTTCCCACTAACGAGATGGACAAGCCAGCACAGGTGTAACACATACTGACTAACGAGGTGACACCAATCAGTGCCTCCTACGTGCTAACGAGCTAGACGTGCTAAAGTCCAACCTCAAAACATAAATGGAAAAACCAAAAGCTTAAGAGAATGCTCACCACCAACAGAAAACAACTTCCATGTCACATTATAATCAACTACAATGCTTCACCTTCACCAATATAAACATGGTGTCTGTCTAACAACAATTAAAAACAATATTTATTTTTTCCACAAAGAAACCTAAAACTCACTAGCTTCTAGAACTCTCGTCCCCTTGGAACGAGCCCAAACAAAACTCATCTCCAATACGGAAAACCGTGCAGTCAAAATAAATTGTGATCCATGGCAACGCACTGGCTAAACGCAAAACATTTTGACTGCCCACCCTTGAGACAATCAGCAACCAGGTTGTTCTCACCACGGACATGTCTGATTTCAAGAGGAAACTCCTGCAATATCCGTAGTAACTTTCCACCTCACTGCGGAGCTTCTCTCTCTTTTCAGGGTTCACTCGATAGGCATGTTGTTGGATCTGGGCCCAGTCCCCAATGTCATGCTCTAGTACATTTGGTTTGGCACATGTGAGAATTAACCTTGATATTCTAAAAGCACAATGTCAATATAATTGTCAGTTGGTTGCATAAATAATTATCATTACCAAATGTTACATGAAATGTAAATATGAAATATTTGATTGCATAGTTGCTAGGTAGGATAGCCCAATGTCAAGACACATTTTTAACATGTTCAAATCAATAACCAATATGCAGAAACAGTTTGGGATCAATTGAAAACCTAACATGTGGTATATACACAAACATCTGCCACAATAATAATATTTTTTTAAACAAGCTCCTTATAAACTGCACAAGCACCAGAAACGCTGTTGTTTTGACAAGTAGCAATAAATCACTGATATCGATTAGGGGGGAAATCAGGTTGTACTTGCTGTTGAAACTAACAACTAAATAAACACATGGAAATGGGAGATATATTTTACCTTCACTGATTAGAGGACAACCTGCAGAAGACAGTCAGCTACATTTTGGAGTGATGCATTTAAATGTAGGGGTCGCTAAACAAAGGAAACAAAACTTATTTGTCATCACTCATCGATATCATGTCAACATCATTTGTGTGACAGAAGGGAGATGAGGTTACGTGTCCTGTTAAAACTAACAGCTCAAAAACCACACAGAATCTGAGAATAATGTGTACATCCCTGATTAGAGGACAATTTGTGGTAAACAACTAGCTACATTTTGAAGTGTTGCATTTTGATTCAAGTGGGTCATCAACATGGTAAGTGTAACACAGCTCTTTTTGTGTTAGTCACTTTTTGTTAAATCTCATAAATAGTACTCTTCCATTTCAGAGCCTGGATTTTCCCCCTGAGGCTAATATCCATATCATGTTGAAATCAATAGAACAGGGGACAAACGTTTAGGGTTCTACATTGTGACATCATTAAAATACTCCTCCTACAATGTTTAAACATTCTACATTGTGACATCATTAAAACACTCCTACTACAATGTTAAAACATTCTACATTGTGACATTAATTTATTGATATCATGAAACAACTCCATGTATTTTCTGATGTTTAATCAGAGATCTTTTATCAGTGTACCTCTTCCCACATTGATCACACATAAAAGGTTTCTCTCCTGTGTGTGTTCTCTGGTGTAGAGTCAGAGAGCAAGATGTAGTAAAACTCTTCCCACATTGACCACAGGTATAAGGTTTCTCTCCTGTGTGTGTTCTCTGGTGTACAGTCAGATTGCTAGATGTAGTAAAACTCTTCCCACAATGACCACAGGTATAAGGTTTCTCTCCTGTGTGTATTCTCTGGTGTGATGTCAGCTGGCCAGATCGACCAAAACTCTTTCCACATTGACCACAGCTATAAGATTTCTCTCCTGTGTGTGTTCTCTGGTGTGATGTCAGCTGGCCAGATTGACCAAAACTCTTCCCACATTGATCACAACTATAAGGTTTCTCTCCTGTGTGTATTCTCTGGTGTAGAGTCAGAGTGCTAGATGCAGCAAAACTCTTCCCACATTGATCACAGCTATAAGGTTTCTCTCCTGTGTGTGTTCTCTGGTGTAGAGTCAGTTGGGCAGTTGTAGTAAAACTCTTCCCACATTGATCACAGCTATAAGGTTTCTCTCCTGTGTGTGTTCTCTGGTGTAATGTCAGCTGGCCAGATGTAGTAAAACTCTTCCCACATTGACCACAGCTATAAGATTTCTCTCCTGTGTGTATTCTCTGGTGTAGAGTCAGAGTGCTATATTGACCAAAACTCTTCCCACATTGACCACAGCTATAAGGTTTCTCTCCTGTGTGTATTCTCTGGTGTACAATAAGACGGCTAGATGTATCAAAACTCTTCCCACATTGAGTACAGCTATATGATTTTTCTCCTGTGTGTGTTCTCTGGTGTGACATCAAGCTGCTTAGGTGAATAAAACTCTTCCCACATTCATTACAGCTATATGATTTCTCTCCTGTGTGTGTTCTCTGGTGTGATATCAGGTTGCTTAGCTGAGTAAAACTCTTACCACATTGAATACATCTATAAGATTTCTCTCCTGTGTGTATTCTCTGGTGTAGAGTCAGAGTGCTAGATTGACTAAAACTCTTCCCACATTGACCACAGCTAAAAGGTTTCTCTCCTGTGTGTGTTCTCTGGTGTATCTTCAGATGGCCAGATGTAACAAAACTCTTCCCACATTGATCACAGCTATACGGTTTCTCTCCTGTGTGTGTTCTTTGGTGTACAATCAGATGGCCAGATGCATCAAAACTCTTCCCACATTCATCACAGCTATACGGTTTCTCTCGTTTCTCTCCTGTGTGTGTTCTCTGGTGTGATATCAGGCTGGTTGAATGAGTAAAACTCTTCCCACATTGACAGCTATAAGGTTTCTCTCCTGTGTGGATTTTCTGATGAATTTTAATGCCTGCTGAGGAGGTTAATCTCTTTCCACTGTCAGAGCAGCAGTGAGGTTTCTTCCCTGTGGATCTCTGTGGGTGTTTCTTGAGGTGTTCTGATGTGGAGAAACTCTTCTCTGCCTTGTCAGCATCATGAGGTTGTTGAGGCTCCCCAGAGGATCCACGGTAGTCCCGTCTCTCTCCTGTGTGAACAACAAAGTCAGACAGATGGTTAAAGGCCCACAACAGCGGTAATCCATTGTAAAAAGTGATGCCAACAGCGTAGCCATGATGTTGTACAACAATTGACGTCTGTAATGAATGTAATGATTATTTGAAATTTGTCTTAAAATGAGAAAGAACAGTCATATTTTGTCTTGTTTTCACATTAGTAGTAACATCTAAGCTAGTAGACTTGAAATAAGTTATTCATGTTGTTGAAACTGTAAGCAGTGTGCCAGACGACTTTTGGTCTCCAATATAGGCACCTTTCTGTGTTTAATACAATTGTATGTAGTATATCTGCCTGGAGCGAAAATGGTGAGCAAAGATTTTAGTTTTTCACAAAGTATTCTGAATGTGATTGGGGGAAAAATAAGGGGAGTAACCTCCATTTCCAGGTTGCTTATGAGTGCATTTCACACTACTTTGGATTATAATTGTAAGGCTCGTTTGAATGTCCTGCTTATAATATGTTTGTGTCATCATCGCAAATCAACCGCTTTGTACTTAAAAAACCCTTCAACCAGTAAAATGCTCTTTGTCTAGCTTTTCCATCAGCCTGAAAATGAGGGTTTGTACACTGTTTGCCAAATTGGCCCATAACTTCACCTAACAACAAATAAAGGAAAATAGCTCTGTGTGTTGTACAACAGCCTATACATCAAGGAACAGTTCTCCACAAATTATGAGCTAAGTATCTCTGTGTTCAAACAGACTAACGAGACCCTACTGTAAATCAAGTAGACAATAACACATTATAAACATCAATTTGTTAGGGATGTTGGATCCAACATGGAGCACGGCATAACTGTCTTTACCAGAGTAATGAATGAAGAAGCACTTTGGTTGTTGTTGCATGTAGTGATGTTTGTCACGTGACTGTCATTCAGAAAATGATTTCCTGGATCAGCTGATGATAGTTGAACATGTGACTAACTAAACAGCTACAGTATTAAGAATGATGTGTAATTATTGAAGAACCGCGTTCATGACAGTATCCATTTGGGTGTTGTCAATAAAGTTAAGATAACTCTCGGTTAGAACCATTGGATTTAGCAAACTCTGAAATTATTTAGGATTTCTGTGCCCATGAAAACTGTTTTCCAGCGTAACATAAGGAGCCACTAAATGATACGTAGTTCGAGTGCATTTCATAATGAAAAAAACTGTCCGACAGCAATATCCCGTATTTAAGTTGAAGTTCATCATATGACACGCGTAACGTTATGACTATAACTACTGTTCCCTGAAGGAGGGAAACTAGGTACAACATACTATTAAATCCACATAGTTATGACTATAACTACTGTTCCCTGAAGGAGGGAAACTAGGTACAACATACTATCAAATCCACATGTTATGACTATAACTACTGTTCCCTGAAGGAGGGAAACTAGGTACAACATACTATTAAATCCACATGTTATGACTATAACTACTGTACCCTGAAGGAGGGAAACTAGGTACAACATACTATTAAATCCACATAGTTATGACTATAACTACTGTTCCCTGAAGGAGGGAAACTAGGTACAACATACTATCAAATCCACATGTTATGACTATAACTACTGTTCCCTGAAGGAGGGAAACTAGGTACAACATACTATTAAATCCACGCCTTCCTGGAATCCCCGCCTTCCACAGGTGATGAGCGTGAGGCTCGGATTTATTCCGCTCTTTAATACCGCTCTTCACCGACCCAGGAAGGGGTGGGGCCAAACAGGTGTTGTACCTCGTTTCCCTCCTTCAGGGAACAGTAATTATAGTCAAAGTTACATTTGGGATGTCTGATAGTATCTCTGATTGTCTTAACGCACCACCACTAATGAGTTGTGGAGCTTCTCAAATACATTTTTTCTTCACCTCAAACAGCAAGTAAACAAAGTCTGATCAAAATCAATTGCGAATGACAATAGTTCCTCAAAGTATTTTCGTTAAATATTTCCAGCTCTCGCCCTTTCGATAACCACTCAGCATAAAAGGGAAAAATGTAATGCTCTGATCCAGTGGAAATGTCATAAAATACCTGATTACTTTTTATCCTTTGCACAAATAGCCGACAGCTGTGTCTGTCCCGAACTCACTGGCGCGGGAAACTGAGGGCCCAGAATATTTTATACAATGTTACAAGCTTGCTATAACAAGTTTAAGCCAACCCAGTTGATAGTTGATACAAATGTTTTAAGTTCGTTGTAGACAGGTCATGTGCAGCCAATGTGATTTATAGGATATTTATTTTTATTAGGATATTTTCAACCTGCAGAATTCAATGTTTTTATTTGTTGGCTTTATGTAGTTTTTTAAAAGTTTTTTTACTTATCAATGGAAAAGAAATTGGGCTTTATGTAGGTTATTTTTTTTAAACTTAGCAATGTCAATAAAAATGTTTCTTTATAATTTTCTTTTAAATAGAATGTAGATTAACCACAGAGAATGATGTTGAGATACAAAGACTATTATAAATTAAATTAAACTGTTCCAATAAAATGTGAATATGAAAATCACAACTGGCACCAGATCAGTAGAAATGGTCAGATAACTTGGCACCAAATGGAAAAGGTTAACGACTGCTGGTGTAGCCTATTACCAGAAACTATAGGAGCATAACGACTGCTGGTGTAGCCTATTACCAGAAACTATAGGAGCATAACGACTGCTGGTGTAGCCTATTACCAGAAACTATAGGAGCATAACGACTGCTGGTGTAGCCTATTACCAGAAACTATAGGAGCATAACGACTGCTGGTGTAGTCTATTACCAGAAACTATAGGAGCATAACGACTGCTGGTGTAGCCTATTACCAGAAACTATAGGAGCATAACGACTGCTGGTGTAGCCTATTACCAGAAACTATAGGACCATAACGACTGCTGGTGTAGCCTATTACCAGAAACTATAGGAGCATAACGACTGCTGGTGTAGCCTATTACCAGAAACTATAGGAGCATAACGACTGCTGGTGTAGCCTATTACCAGAAACTATAGGAGCATAACGACTGCTGGTGTAGCCTATTACCAGAAACTATAGGAGCATAACGACTGCTGGTGTAGCCTATTACCAGAAACTATAGGAGCATAACGACTGCTGGTGTAGCCTATTACCAGAAACTATAGGACTATAACATCAGAATTTACGAAGGCCAGCAGCAGCGGGAGGAGTAGGCTAAAGAAGAAGTTTTTCTGATGGTTAGGCTATCTTGTTTCAGAGGGGTGTCATCAATAGCCCATAATGACAAAGTGAAAACAGGTAAAAAACAGAAATACCTTATTTTCATAAGTATTCAGACCCTTTGCTATGAGACTCAAAATTGCTTTCAGGTGCATCTTGTTTCCATTAATCATCCTTGAGATGTATTTACAACTTGTTCAGAGTCCATCTGTGGTAAATTCAATTGATTGGATATGATTTGGAAGGCACACCTGTCTATATAAGGTCCCACAGTTGACAGTGCATGTCAGAGAAAAAAACAAGCAATGAGGTCGAAGGAATTGTCTGTAGAGCTCCATGACAGGATTATGTTGAGGCACAGATCTGGGGAAGGGTACCAAAACAATTCTGCAGCATTGAAGGTCCCCAAGAACACAGTGGCCTCCATAATTTTTAAATGTAATACTCTTCCTAGTCACCTGGCCAAACTGGGCGATTGGGGGAGAAGGGCCTTGGTCAGGGAGGTGACCAAAAACCTGATGGTCACTCTGACAGCGCTCCAGAGTTCCTCTGTGGAGATGGGAAAACTTTTCAGAAGGACAACCATCTCTGCAGCACTCCAACAATCAGGCCTTTATGGTAGAGTGGCCAGACGGAAGCCACTCCTCAGTAAAATACACATGACAGCCTGCTTGGAGTTTGCCAAAAGGAACCCAAAGGATGGATGGAATGGAAAAGGTCGCCGACTGCTGGTGTAGCTTATTACCAGAAACTATAGGAGCATAACATCAAAATTGACGAAGGCCAGCAGCAGCAGGAGGAGGAAGAGTTTTTTTCTGATGGTTAGGCTGTCTTGATCTCTGGCTCCCGAGTCATTTGTGTGTCTTAATTATTTAATCAAACAGCGTGCTTAAAGCATCAGACCAGTTCAGTACATATAGTTGATTTAATTAAAACACATGGGGTGTGTCTATATATGGAAAAATACACGTTATAACATTTCTACCAATCGAAAGGGCCCTAGTGCATTCATTAAGTTCAGACCATTTCCCTTTTTACACATTTTGTTACGTTACTAAATTAGATTTTTTTTAAAGAATTAAATGAAAATGTTAAATGTTTTAGAAATGCTTGAGACTCAAATAAATCGATTAATCATGTTGAGGATATACAGTGTTTGTTTACACATTTGATAAACATAGGAGTAAAAAAAGCTTATATTTTGGGTTCTGATGGGGTACGACAGATGAACTAAGCTCATGAGGCATTTATAAGTGATTTCTTCAAGAAACAATGGGTACATATCATTAATGTATAAGTCCAAAAATGGATGTAACAACTGCTGATTGCCCCTTTAAGACTACATATTGGGCTAATCTAATAGGAGATATCGAGGACTACAGTATTTCAGTCATTGTCATTGGATGCATTTGATCAATTGTTAACGTTTTGTTGATGGTCCACTCTTGATGTTCTACACGTTACAGTGTAGCTTCAGCCATTCCTACAGAACAACATTAAAGTGTAGAACCCCTTTACTGCATATTGGTTCAACGACTGCAGAGACAGTACTTACTGGTGTTAAACAGATCTCCAACCTCCTCTTCTTCCTCCAATGTGACAGTAATCTCCTCCTCTTTCGCACCAAAAACTGCGTCCTCCTCTTTCACATCCTTCTCCTCTTCTTTCACTGTAACACCCTCACCTTCTACTTCTTGTTTAACTGTGACAACCTCCTCTGTCTTCTCCTCTTTCACGACAATGTTCAGCCCCAGAGCTTCTTTCTCCGTCCAGCAGACCGCCTCTTCTTTAACAAGAGGGGAGTAGTTTAGGGAGCTCATGTTCGGGGATGTTAGCTAGCTAGCTATCATTAGCGACTAGGCTAGTGCTAACTTAACCAGCCAACTACTATAGCTGACTAATACAAAATAACGTAATATTCCATTAAATAGGTTAACAAGTTGATACGATAGAAGTGTGGCTAAAACACAGTAGGTAATATACACCGAAAGCGTATAAATAGCTTGAATCTTTAGGCTATGTTGGCTAGCAAGCTACCGAAGTGGGTGACGAGCTGTTTATGAAGAACCGTCCACTAGATTATACGTCACGCTGGCAGCATCGCCTGAAAGACGCACATCGCCGTCTGCTGACTGGAGGGGAAACGCAGTTGAGGATCATATTTTATTTTCAGACAAAGATTATTGTAAATGGATTTAATTAAATAATACCATTATATTGAGACATACAAAGACAGGAATGTGTTGATTGATTAGTGCAGCACATTTAAGGCAGTTACATTAAGTCAAACTAAATCTAAATAAGTAGCTAGCTACTGTAGGTCTATACTGCTCCTACATGGTGTAACAATACATCATATAGATGTATATAATGAACAGACTAGGTCTATACTGCTCCTACATGGTGTAACAATACATCATGTAGATGTATATAATGAACAGACTAGGTCTATACTGCTCCTACATGGTGTAACAATACATCATGTAGATGTATATAATGAACAGACTAGGTCTATACTGCTCCTACATGGTGTAACAATACATCATGTAGATGTATATAATGAACAGACTAGGTCTATACTGCTCCTACATGGTGTAACAATACATCATGTAGATGTATATAATGAACAGACTAGGTCTATACTGCTCCTACATGGTGTAACAATACATCATGTAGATGTATATAATGAACAGACTAGGTCTATACTGCTCCTACATGGTGTAACAATACATCATGTAGATGTATATAATGAACAGACTAGGTCTATACTGCTCCTACATGGTGTAACAATACATCATGTAGATGTATATAATGAACAGACTAGGTCTATACTGCTCCTACATGGTGTAACAATACATCATGTAGATGTATATAATGAACAGACTAGGTCTATACTGCTCCTACATGGTGTAACAATACATACTATAGACCCGAGTGGTGCAGCAGTCTAAGGTACTAGATCACAGTGTTAGAGGTGTCACTATAGACCCGAGTGGTGCAGCAGTCTAAGGTACTGTATCACAGTGTTAGAGGTGTCACTATAGACCCGAGTGGTGCAGCAGTCTAAGGTACTGTATCACAGTGCTAGAGGTGTCACTATAGACCCGAGTGGTGCAGCAGTCTAAGGTACTGTATCACAGTGTTAGAGGTGTCACTATAGACCCGAGTGGTGCAGCAGTCTAAGGTACTGTATCACAGTGCTAGAGGCGTCACTACAGACCCGGGTTCGATCCCGGACTGTACCACAACCTGCTGTGATCGGCAGTCCCATAGGGCGGCACACAATTGGCCAAGCGTCGTCCGGGTTAGGGGAGGTTTGGCCAAGGGGGGGGGGGCGTTACTTGGCTCATTGCGCTCCAGCGACTCCTTGTGGCGCCTGCAGGCTGACCTCGGTCGTCAGGTGAACGGCGTTTCCTCCGACATATTGGTGCAGCTTGCTTCAGGGTTAAGCGGGCGGGTGTGAAGAAGCTCGGTTTGGCGGGTCATGTTTCAGAGGACGTATGACTTGACCTTCGCCTCCCCAGCGTTGCAAAGATGAAACAAGATCGAAATTGTGGAGAAAAAACGGGGTAAAATGATAAAAATAAAAATAAAAAAGGATATTAAAAAAAGGTTGCATCCCAACGTGGCAATAAACTGCAGGCAACGTGACGTGTCACAATGAACTCAAACGTTTTACCATTGGGAGACTTGATGTAATTAAATCAAACGTTTTACCATTGGGAGGCTTGATGTAATTAAATCAAACGTTTCACCATTGGGAGGCTTGATGTAATTAAATCAAACGTTTTACCATTGGAACACTTGATGTAATTAAATCAAACGTTTCACCATTGGAACACTTGATGTAATTAGGTAATTTTTCTTTCGGATATAAAGACTACGCTGTATCAACAAAAAACGGATTGCAACTTGCAAAACATCCGGGAAGAAAATTACAGACGGAGGCGCAACAACTTCCAACTTTGTTCGACATTTGAAGCTGCACAAAGAACGGTAAGTCGTGGCTAATATAGCCATCAGCTATACAATATTTGTTTAGCTTGTATAGCATGTAGGCTAACGTAACATTAAATCAATGAGCCTCCACACAGTCAGTCAGTGCGGGAACGTGAACATTGCACCCAAGATTGCGCTACAACTGGCTAGGCAGTTGTAGTCTATGTATTACTCATCTCCTATGTATATACTGTATTCTATCCTATTCTACTGTATCTTAGTCTATGTATTACTCATATGTATATACTGTATTCTATCCTATTCTACTGTATCTTAGTCTATGTATTACTCATCTCATACGTATATAATGTATTCTATTCTACTGTATCTTAGTCTATGTATTACTCATCTCATATGTATATAATGTATTCTATTCTACTGTATCTTAGTCTATGTATTACTCATCTCATATGTATATACTGTATTCTATCCTATTCTACTGTATCTTAGTCTATGTATTACTCATCTCATATGTATATACTATATTCTATCCTATTGTATCAGTCTATGCCGCTCTGACATCACTCGTCCAAATATTTATATATTCTTAATTCCATTCCTTTAGATTGTGTGTATTATTAGATATTACTTGTTAGATATTACTGGACTGTTGGAGCTAGAAACACAATTATTACAATTATGCTACAAATAAAATGTGATTTGATGTATACTACCCAGGCCTGGTGTTGGAGATCATTCCACACTCTGTGTTCTACTACCCAGGTCTGGTGTTGGAGGTCATTCCACACTCTGTGTTCTACTACCCAGGTCTGGTGTTGGAGGTCATTCCACACTCTGTGTTCTACTACCCAGGTCTGGTGTTGGAGGTCATTCCACACTCTGTGTTCTACTACCCAGGTCTGGTGTTGGAGGTCATTCCACACTCTGTGTTCTACTACCCAGGTCTGATGTTGGAGAACATTCCACACTCTGTGTTCTACTACCCAGGTCTGATGTTGGAGAACATTCCACACTCTGTGTTCTACTACCCAGGTCTGATGTTGGAGGTCATTCCACACTTCGTGGATCTCCTGCATGTATTTTCTGATGTTTAATCAGACCACTTGAATGAGAGTATCTCTTGTCACACTGATTAGGCTTCTCTCCTGTGTGGCTAAGTTCAAGTTGGCTACTGAGGTTCCTCTCAGCTCTAAGCTGAAAGTCGAAGGCCGGAGGGCAGTAAAACAGTAAAAAAGTTTTTTGGGGTAACGATTCTCAGCCGTTTTTGCTTTTCTTTTCAGTTTTTCCTTTTTTGGACGAGAGCGGGAGTGGAGATGGAGCAACATTCTTCAAATAGGTCGGTCCCTGGGATCGGACTGGCGAATACGGTTCGCTTTGTGTGGAAGGACAAGGAGATGGAGCCATTCGGACGTGAAACTTTTGGAAGGATTATCTTAACGTGGATCCTTAAACTGACAGGGAAGGATGTGTTTTGCCTCCTAGGTTACCCGTTGGAGGGAACTTATGATGTGGCTTTACACACAGAAGAAAAACACGACGAGATCCTGAAAAAGGTGAGAGAAGTGGGAGGTGCGAGGCCGATGTGCCACTACGAGGTAACCAGCTTGGCAAAAAAACAATTTCAGGATTGTAACTGTGAACATTTATAACCCGTATGTCAAGGACGAGGAGGTGAGGGCCTTTCTGTGGAGATACATGGATGACATCTCCTCAGCAAGGCACCTCAAGGACTCCCTGGGCTTTTGGTACGGGAGGAGAGACTTCCAGGCCCTCCTCAGGAAGGACCCAAAGGGACTGGGCGGCTACCTTCATCCTCCAGCTATGTTCTCCCTGGGGGCTGACAGGGGGACATTGTTTTATGCACGTCAGCCCCCGTTTTGCAAGCGTTGTATGGCCTACGGCCACATCCTAGCCTCGTGCAGCACAAGAAAGTGCAGATTTTGTGGATCTGGGGAGCACGAGGCGAAGGACTGTGACGAGCTCAAGGCGTGCCACGGGTGTGGCTTGTCAGCACACCTGTGGCAGGAATGCCCGTCTCGTCAGAGGTCACACATGTCTGGTGCTGGGGGGGGGGGGGGGCGGGGGATTAATTTTGCCTTTCCTCATTATTGACATTGGTAGAATTTCCACCACAGGACGTAGGGCGAACCGATTGGTATCACCTCGTTAGTCAGAATGTGTTACACCTGTGTTGGCTTGTCCATCTCGTTAGTCAGAATGTGGTACACCTGTGCTGGCTTGTCCATCTCGTTAGTCAGAATGTGTTACACCTGTGTTGGCTTGTCCATCTCGTTAGTCAGAATGTGGTACACCTGTGCTGGCTTGTCCATCTCGTTAGTCAGAATGTGTTACACCTGTGTTGGCTTGTCCATCTCGTTAGTCAGAATGTGGTACACCTGTGTTGGCTTGTCCATCTCGTTAGTCAGAATGTGTTACACCTGTGTTGGCTTGTCCATCTCGTTAGTCAGAATGTGGTACACCTGTGCTGGCTTGTCCATCTTGTTAGGGTTGGATGTTGCATCCAATTGTTAATATTTTAATCAATGGCATTTCCATAGGATGCTCATTAGTCTTTCAGTTGTTAGTCTTCTGTTTTTTATCCTCTTATGTTTGTGTACTAAATATATCTGTTTATTTTCATTGTTTTTTCCTGTGAAGCCATTGTGTTGCATCCATGTCTGAAATGTGCTGTATAAATAAAGCTTGATTTGATTTGAACATATTGCAAAACAAATGAACCCAATGACTGACCAATCAGACTCTTGCAAAACCAATTAACAAAATATGTGCAAAAGCAACACATATCTTGGTCCATCTTAGTATGAAAAACAGTATGAATTCAGTATATCTTCCACTATGTCAAAATAGTGCATGGTATGTACGTTTAGTATCACTTTTCAACCAACCCAGTTCATTTGTTGAAAATGAAACATTTTGAAATCAACAATACGTCAAAGGATTCAACTACTGAAAACTGAAACAAATAAATGGATCAAACAGATCAATCCCACTTTTCCAGCCTGCTGAAGGCGTGGTGGAGTGGTAAACACCACCCCCGGCTCTACCAGGGGCTTGAGGTGGTCTCCCACAGCTCTGCTGGTGGAGTGGTAAACACCACCCCCGGCTCTACCAGGGGCTTGAGGTGGTCTCCCACAGCTCTGCTGGTGGAGTGGTAAACACCACCCCCGGCTCTACCAGGGGCTTGAGGTGGTCTCCCACAGCTCTGCTGGTGGAGTGGTAAACACCACCCCCGGCTCTACCAGGGGCTTGAGGTGGTCTCCCACAGCTCTGCTGGTGGAGTGGTAAACACCACCCCCGGCTCTACCAGGGGCTTGAGGTGGTCTCCCACAGCTCTGCTTATGTCATGTTCTGTGGCCTTGCCGTTCCATTTCTTGACTGCCCCTGCAACACAGAAACACATTTAGTCACATTATATAAAACACTCAAAGTAATGGATATGGAGCATCTACAGCCTCAGTTACACCTGGCACCTAAATGTGACTTCTGTCATCTGATCACTCCAAGCTGCATTAGGTTCAGATCTACCAGGATGGGCCTTTGACAGTCTGGATGCAGTCAGGCCACTGAATATAAATAAGCAATGTAAAGAGATGGGGTGAATGAGTGGGGAAAAGTACATTTGATACAAATTACCTTCATAATATCAAAGAACAAATGTGTGTGCCTGAGGGGAAATTAACTTTCATACAGCCAAAAGGGTTGAGAAATGACACCAATATCAGTGGACAATTTGCACTAATGTAAGTAAACATAGATGATGGAACGTATTCCCTTTAGCTGACGTGATGAACCACTAAGGGGACATAAATATTTACCATCTAAACCACGTGTGACCTCTCACCTCTCTGGCTGTAGAAGTGTTCTTCCTAACCAGTCCCTCAACAGCTCTCTGACTGAGCTCCATCCTCACTTGGTCTTCAGAGGAGAGGAAGGCTGAGGAGGGATGGAAGGATGACTGGATCAGTCAGTCAATAAAGTGTAGAGCTGCTGTCTGACAAAATCACTATTTTCATAGTTCATTAAAGTAAATAAGGATTTATGACTGCTGAATACCAACTATCAATCACTTAGATCATGTATTTTCAGGTAGAGATACATCCTTGGGACGTTCCTAGCCCATTGAAGTTGACATTTACTGTATTGGAGCAGCTGACTGAACAGTTCAACGTCAGTTCACCGTCTCACCTCATACTGTATTGGAGCAGCAGCTGACTACCCGGTTCAACATCAGTTCACCGTCTCACCTCATACTGTATTGGAGCAGCAGCAGCTGACTGCCCGGTTCAACATCAGTTCACCGTCTCACCTCATACTGTATTGGAGCAGCAGCAGCTGACTTGATCGTTGATGCTAACCAGCATGTGTTGAATCTGAGAGTAAATAGAGCCGACTACAACTCTAAAAATGAAGGGTTCAACTGGAGTTGTTCTCAGATCCCCTAAGAACCGTAGGGTTCTTGGTCAATGAAAAACAGCCCCAAAAGGTTCTTCAGAGAACTTGTTAGAAGGTGGGTTCATCGAGGAACCTCCGTTGTTGCTGGACTTCTTCCGGGAACTTCGCAATTACAACTGAAAACGATGGTGACAAGTTTGGATGTGACAACAGTTAAAATGATTGGGTTGATGTTTGGCTCTGAATATGTCTCGAAATAATTTATATAATAATATAACATACTAATAATGAATAACGAAGACAATGATGGTTTTCTGTGAATAGCTTCCATAACGTTACTATAGTTAATTACCGTAAATATTAGAAAGCCGGGTTTGACCGTCAGCGTTGTATGAGCTACAGTACAGTACCGTTATCTAGCTAGCTAACGTTATGTCCTAACTAGGCACAACTAGGTTTGGATTATTTCCCTCAACTATATTCTTTCCCATATATTGTATATCGTTTTCATAAATGAACTAGCTAACGTTAACTAACTAACTAACTAAGGACGGTGACCTGTCCAGACGAGATGTTACAACGAACTGAATCGTCAATGGAGGTCTTCCTCTTTATATAACCTGCTACAGCATGCAATACTATTAACTCACAAGGGGGCATAACGTTACATGGACAATACTATCCCATTTTGGAAACGTTACATGGACAATACTATCTCATTTTGGAAACGTTACATGGACAATACTATCCCATTTTGGAAACGTTACATGTACAATACTATCCCATTTTGGAAACTTTACATGTACAATACTATCCCATTTTGGAAACGTTACATGTACAATACTATCCCATTTTGGAAACGTTACATGTCCGCCCCCTTGTGGAGGGAAATTAATATCTTAGATGGTAGCTGTAGATGGGATTCAAATGCATAATGGTATTAATACAGTGTATAGACTACCTCTTTTGTATAAATGCCCTTCAGAATCCAAACACAGTATTGCCACGCAGCAAAATGTTGCGTATAATCTTTCAAGTCAGCCTGATAAAATATTGAACAATTTGTGAACAAAGATATCTTGAAATGTGATATTAGGCCTGTATGGCAGTACTGTTACTGTATGGCAGTACTGTATTGGCTAGTGCTTCTCCAATATGTTCTTCTATTTTACATTATATTGTATGTCGATGCCATTTATCTTTCAATATTCATTTAATATATATATTTAAATGCTTGTAAGACTATTCTTTGACACATTTTCTATTCCTTTGAAATTCTTATAGGACAGAACATGGACACAATGCAATTGGGATCAAGAAGAAGGTACAGATATGTTGTAGGACAGCTGCATTTGAAGTGTACATTTAACCTACATAGCAGTCAATACAAACTGACATCTATTAGCATACAAATGTGTGCAAATTATCTTTTCAGATGTTCTCAGAAATGAATCAAGTCCATGGAATGGATATAGACATAAAGATAATTCAAGGACTATCAGAGGTAGAGAGGCGAGGCAGGGGTGAGGACATCATCCTGCTATTTTGACAGTCCCTGAAGGACAATACAGAAGAGGTATTTGCTCTTATTCCTTCCCTTTCTCTAATGTATTTTGTAATAAAATTAGCAACTGTAGTAATATAATTGCTTTACTTTACTAGGACTGGAGACCACAGCAGCGATCCTGCTCTTGCCCAACCTCTTCAATGAGGACCCGAGTGGCCTTTATGTCCGTGACAAGGTATGCCTATGCACCAATCATCTGTTTCTTCATAAACATAGGTGTGCATGCTGATATAAAACTACAGCTGAACATTTGTTATGTTCTTTGTTAATTGTATGTGTTTTAATCTTTTCTTACTTTTGTTGACACAGATTTCACCGCTCTTCACTCCTTTACTGCACATCGGCGGAAATCCATTTCACCATGAGAGTGAAATCCCGCTGGCCTTTGATGAGGAGAACATCCACGCCCTCGAGGACGTCCCCATGGGACTTGGGGCTCTGCTAGGGCTGTATTTTCTATTTTCCCTTAAATTTCCCCAAAAATGTCAGAAAAACACTTATGTTGTTAAGTTACTGTGTTCTGGGGAAAAGAGAAGTTGGGGTGAAGTTACCAGGGCCGGTCATAAAGATGGCAAACTTCCTAACATAAATAAGTGGATACGATATACACACTAAAGCTGAAAAATCTGTATTTAGCATCAAGTCTACAATATTGATAGTTTACCTATGATTCATTTTTAATGTATGTTGTTTTTATTGTACATCATTATTTATATATTTTTTAAATGTCATGAAAAGCACTATACAAAGTAAATGTATTATTTATTATGGTCTGACATGTCTGCAGAAATGTTGCAATTTTGTAATGTGTTTTGTTTGGTAAATTGTTTGGTAAATATTAATTCACATTTGTGGTGCCACTAAATAAACAATTAATTATTTAAATCAATATTGTTATTAAAATATGTTTTTGTAATGCAGGGAGGGTGGACAGGGAGTTTAAAAAATGAACCCCAAAAGGTTCTTTGAGGAACCATGATAAGGGGTTCTTCAATGAACTTATACGGGTTCCCACAAAAGGTTCTTTGAATAACTTTTAGGGGTTCCCCCACAGTTTCAATTTGAAAACCCCCAAAGGATACCCCAGGAACCTTTACTTTTCAGAGTGTATATTGATAAAAGTTACCTTGTCCGAGAGACATTTACATAGTTATACACAGCCCCTTTAGGGATGACTATTTTAGGGCAAAATAGCGGCCACAACAGACAGACCTGATATTGCCCATAATTCGACGTCCTTGGACGTCACGTGCTGAGTGGGTATGACCAAATTATTCTATTTAGCTGCACTTTGCAGTACATTTTTACACTATAATAAATGTTTCTGATGCCACATCGCCCGTTTTCAAAGGGAGTCGTTGGTTTTTAGATACAGTCGCTATTTAGCTTTTTGTCTGAAAGTATTTTCTCAACTGCGATACCAACTCCAGTCAGCAGATGGCGATGTGCGTATTTCAGGTGATTCTGCCACTGTGACGTATAATCTAGTGGACGGGACACTTCTTCAACATCAACAGCTAATCAGCCACATTGTTTCACTCTAACTTGCTAGGTTTAATTAATAAATCTAGCAACTCCTCTCATACTGGGAATAATTACAGGTGCACCTTACTAGCTTATACTATATCATACATGGTCTTAACTAGTAAACACAGATTCCAGTTTTCATCCAGTTCACACAGATAGCTGGCTAAGCCCTCTTCACACCTCCAAGGTGCCCCCCTCACACAGGAATACACACTTTTCCTTTTTTTAAACTACGTTCGAGATGTGGTATCCACTCGGCTCACTGCCTCTCAGATCAAAGGTGGGTCCATCTGCTCCGTTCCCGAAGTGTGGTTTCCCTGAGATCCCAAGTGCACGATTTACCCAGATCGTCAGAAGCGGTCACCAAGTGAAGATTCACATCCCCATCACCAAATGTGGTTGTTAAGTTCTTTAATATCAAATGAGGAGTCAAACTTATCACACAAGTCAGAGTTATTCTTAAACTAAATCTTTATTCACTTATTAATAAGGGAGCAGGTCAATACAACACACACATATAAAGTGAATCAATTGAGTGCTCTACGATAATGATGGCTGGTTGACGAATCACCCCCAGAAGATTCATTGAGAGCCATGAGACAAAAGTACAAAGGTCTTTTATAGCCAAGATACACCCCTTTCAACCTACATGACAAACAACAGATGTATAGAACGGGTCACAAGGTTAAGATTTGTATAAAAGATACTTATAATTCACAGCAGACAGTATCTGCTGTAAAAACAGTACTCTTTGTGTAGAGACCAGGGTCTGGCCCTGGGGTCATCTCTCCCTGGTACCATATAGAACAGAAACATTAACTCATGCTCTGAAATGCGGTCTCTTCAGGTTTTATCACCCAAAAGACATTGTAAATCTCCTGTCAGTGTTTTCTCCCAGAGGCCTATCCTCAGTAGAACACAGACACAATAGTTCTAAGAACCATCTATTCTGTTGCATAAAACAACCATTTGATGCAATAAAAGTATTATAACATAATGTTGCAGTTTTGCTCTCAGTGTCCACTGAAAGTTGACTAGTAACAACAACTGGGACCTAAAAGACACCCACCATGAGACCCACTAAATCTGCCCAAGAAGAGGCAAACAAAAGAAAAACCCACACCAAACTTAAAGACAGGAAGTCTCAGTCCCCAATGCTCTAGTACATTTGGGTTGGCACATCTGAACATGAACCCTGATATTCTACGTCAATTTTATACCCGAAAATTGTCAGTTGATTGCATAAATAATTATGATTACTAAATGTTACATGAATTGGAAATAGGAAATATCAAAACCAAATGTTTGTTAATATGTTTTGTATGTATAATATAGAACATAAAGTAATATGTATAAATCACTGATATCGATTAGGGGGGAAATCAGGATGTACGTGATGTTGAAACGAACACAACTAAAAAATAGTCAGGAATAGTCTTATTTTCAACGTCTTTTGAATGACATTTTGAAACACAACTAAAAAACACATGGAAATGGGAGATATATTTTAGCTCACTGGTTAGAGGACAACCTGCAGAAGACAGTTAGCTACATTTTGGAGTGATGCATTTAAATTTAGGGGTCACTAAACAAAGGAACCCAACACTTATTTGTCATCACCCATCGATATCACGTTGAAACAATTGTGCTAGAGGAGGGAGATGAGGTTGGATGTCCTGTTAAAAATGACAGCTGAAAAACCACACGGAATCTGGGAATAATGTGTACATCACTGGTTAGAGGACAACTTGTAGAAAACAGCTCGCTACATTTTGAGGTGTTGCATTTTGATTCAAGTGGGTCACCAACATGGTGTAACAGCTATTTTTGTGTTAGTCACTTTTTGTTAAATCACATAAATAGTACTCTTTCAATTCAGAGCCTGGATTTTTCCTGAGGCTAATATCCATATTACGCTGAAATCAATTGAATGGGGCAAACGTTTAGGGTTCTACATTGTGAAACTCATTAAAATACTCCTTCTACAATGTTAAAACATTCTACATTGTGACATCATTAAAATACTCCTACTACAATGTTAAAACATTCTACATTGTGACATTATTTCATTGATATCATGAAACAACCCCATGTATTTTCTGATGTTTGATCAGATATCTTTTATCATAGTATCTCTTGTCACACAAATCACAGATATGAGGTTTCTCTCCTGTGTGTGTTCTCTGGTGTATAGTCAGAGTTCTAGATGCACCAAAACTCTTCCCACATTGACCACAGCTATAAGGTTTCTCTCCTGTGTGTGTTCTCTGGTGTAGAGTCAGAGTTCTAGATGCACCAAAACTCTTCCCACATTGACCACAGCTATAAGGTTTCTCTCCTGTGTGTATTCTCTGGTGTAGAGTCAGAGTGCTAGATGCACCAAAACTCTTCCCACATTGACCACAGCTATAAGGTTTCTCTCCTGTGTGTATTCTCTGGTGTAGAATCAGAGTGCTAGATGCACCAAAACTCTTCCCACATTGACCACAGCTATAAGGTTTCTCTACTGTGTGTATTCTCTGGTGTAGAGTCAGAGTGCTAGATGCACCAAAACTCTTCCCACATTGACCACAGCTATAAGGTTTCTCTCCTGTGTGTATTCTCTGGTGTAGAGTCAGGTTGGTTGACTGAGTAAAACTCTTCCCACATTGACCACAGCTATAAGGTTTCTCTCCTGTGTGTGTTCTCTTGTGTGATGTCAGCTGGCCAGATGTTGTAAAACTCTTCCCACATTGATCACAGCTATAAGGTTTCTCTCCTGTGTGTGTTCTCTGGTGTAATGTCAGCTGGATAGATGTTGTAAAACTCTTCCCACATTGATCACAGCTATAAGGTTTCTCTCCTGTGTGTGTTCTCTGGTGTAATGTCAGCTGGATAGATGTTGTAAAACTCTTCCCACATTGACCACAGCTATAAGGTTTCTCTCCTGTGTGTGTTCTCTGGTGTACAGTCAGACTGCTAGATGTAGTAAAACTCTCCCCACATTGATCACAGCTGTAAGGTCTCTCTCCTGTGTGTGTTCTCTGGTGTACAGTCAGATTGCTAGATGTAGTACATCTCTTCCCACATTTCCCACAGCTATAAGGTTTCTCTCCTGTGTGGATTCTCTGATGAATTTTAATGTCTGATGAGGAGGTGAATCTCTTCCCACAGTCAGAGCAGCAATGAGTTCTCCTCCCTGTGGATCTCTGCAGGTGTTTCTTGAGGTGTTCTGATGTGGAGAGACTCTTCTCTGCCTCGTCAGCATCATGAGGTTGTTGAGGCTCCCCAGAGGATCCACGATGGTCCCTTATCTCTCCTGTGTGAACAACAAAGTCAGACAGATGATTAGTCCCACAACAGCGGTAATCCACTATAAAAGGTGATGCCAACAGCGTAGCCATGATGTTGTACAGCAATTGACGTCTGTAATGAATGTTAACATTATTTAACAATCGTCTTAAAATGAGCAAGAATAGTCATAGTTTGTCTTGCTTTCACATTAGTAGTAACATCAATGATTGTAGGCTAGAAATAAGTTATTCATGTTGTTGAAACTCTAAGCAGTGTGCCAGATGACTTTTGGTCAATAATATAGGCCCCTTTCTGTGTTTGCTAAAATTGCAGCACGAGGGCAAAGCACATATTATTTGATTGTAGAAACTCCTCCCTGCTAATGAGGAAACCACTAGTTATGGATGTAGTATATCTGGTAATGAGGAAACCACTAGTTATGGATGTAGTATATCTGGTAATGAGGAAACCACTAGTTATGGATGTAGTATATCTGGTAATGAGGAAACCACTAGTTATGGATGTAGTATATCTGGTCATGAGGAAACCGCTAGTTATGGATGTAGTATATCTGGTCATGAGGAAACCACTAGTTATGGATGTAGTATATCTGGTAATGAGGAAACCACTAGTTATGGATGTAGTACATCTGGTAATGATGAAACCACTAGTTATGGATGTAGTATATCTGGTAATGAGGAAACCACTAGTTATGGATGTAGTATATCTGGTAATGAGAAAACCACTAGTTATGGATGTAGTATATCTGGTAATGAGAAAACCACTAGTTATGGATGTAGTATATCTGGTAATGAGGAAACCACTAGTTATGGTTGTAGTATATCTGGTAATGAGGAAACCACTAGTTATGGATGTAGTATATCTGCTAATGAGGAAACCACTAGTTATGGATGTAGTATATCTGGTAATGAGGAAACCACTAGTTATGGATGTAGTATATCTGGTAATGAGGAAACCACTAATTATGGATGTAGTATATCTGCTAACGAGGAAACCACTAGTTATGGATGTAGTATATCTGGTAATGAGGAAACCACTAGTTATGGATGTAGTATATCTGGTAATGAGGAAACCACTAGTTATGGATGTAGTATATCTGGTAATGAGGAAACCACTAGTTATGGATGTAGTATATCTGCTAATGAGGAAACCACTAGTTATGGATGTAGTATATCTGGTAATGAGGAAACCACTAGTTATGGATGTAGTATATCTGGTAATGAGGAAACCACTAGTTATGGATGTAGTATATCTGCTAATGAGGAAACCACTAGTTATGGATGTAGTATATCTGGTAATGAGGAAACCACTAGTTATGGATGTAGTATATCTGGTAATGAGGAAACCGCTAGTTATGGATGTAGTATATCTGGTAATGAGGAAACCGCTAGTTATGGATGTAGTATATCTGGTAATGAGGAAACCGCTAGTTATGGATGTAGTATATCTGGTAATGAGGAAACCGCTAGTTATGGATGTAGTATATCTGGTAATGAGGAAACCGCTAGTTATGGATGTAGTATATCTGGTAATGAGGAAACCACTAGTTATGGATGTAGTATATCTGGTAATGAGGAAACCACTAGTTATGGATGTAGTATATCTGGTAATGAGGAAACCACTAGTTATGGATGTAGTATATCTGGTTATGAGGAAACCACTAGTTATGGATGTAGTATATCTGGTAATGAGGAAACCACTAGTTATGGATGTAGTACATCTGGTAATGATGAAACCACTAGTTATGGATGTAGTATATCTGCTAAAAGTTATGGATGTAGTATATCTGCTAATGAGGAAACCACTAGTTATGGATGTAGTATATCTGGCTAATGAGGAAACCACTAGTTATGGATGTAGTATATCTGCTAATGAGGAAACCACTAGTTATGGATGTAGTATATCTGCTAATGAGGAAACCACTAGTATGGATGTAGTATATCTGGTAATGAGGAAACCACTAGTTATGGATGTAGTATATCTGGTAATGAGGAAACCACTAGTTATGGATGTAGTATATCTGCTAACGGAGGGAAAACCACTAGTTATGGATGTAGTATATCTGCTACTGAGGAAACCACTAGTTATGGATGTAGTATATCTGGTAATGAGGAAACCACTAGTTATGGATGTAGTATATCTGGTAATGAGGAAACCACTAGTTATGGATGTAGTATATCTGGTAATGAGGAAACCACTAGTTATGGATTGTAGTATATCTGGTAATGAGGAAACCACTAGTTATGGATGTAGTATATCTGGTAATGAGGAAACCACTAGTTATGGATGTAGTATATCTGGTAATGAGGAAACCACTAGTTATGGATGTAGTAATATCTGCTAATGAGGAAACCACTAGTTATGGATGTAGTATATCTGCTAATGAGGAAACACTAGTTATGGATGTAGTATATCTGGTAATGAGGAAACCGCTAGTTATGGATGTAGTATATCTGGTAATGAGGAAACCGCTAGTTATGGATGTAGTATATCTGGTAATGAGGAAACCGCTAGTTATGGATGTAGTATATCTGGTAATGAGGAAACCGCTAGTTATGGATGTAGTATATCTGGTAATGAGGAAACCGCTAGTTATGGATGTAGTATATCTGGTAATGAGGAAACCGCTAGTTATGGATGTAGTATATCTGGTAATGAGGAAACCACTAGTTATGGATGTAGTATATCTGGTAATGAGGAAACCACTAGTTATGGATGTAGTATATCTGGTTATGAGGAAACCACTAGTTATGGATGTAGTATATCTGGTAATGAGGAAACCACTAGTTATGGATGTAGTACATCTGGTAATGATGAAACCACTAGTTATGGATGTAGTATATCTGGTAATGAGGAAACCACTAGTTATGGATGTAGTATATCTGGTAATGAGGAAAACCACTAGTTATGGATGTAGTATATCTGGTAATGAGAAAACCACTAGTTATGGATGTAGTATATCTGGTAATGAGGAAACACTAGTTATGGTTGTAGTATATCTGGTAATGAGGAAACCACTAGTTATGGATGTAGTATATTTGGTAATGAGGAAACCACTAGTTATGGATGTAGTATATCTGGTAATGAGGAAACCGCTAGTTATGGATGTAGTATATCTGCTAATGAGGAAACCGCTAGTTATGGATGTAGTATATCTGGTAATGAGGAAACCACTAGTTATGGATGTAGTATATCTGGCAATGAGGAAACCACTAGTTATGGATGTAGTATATCTGGTAATGAGGAAACCACTAGTTATGGATGTAGTATATCTGGTAATGAGGAAACCACTAGTTATGGATGTAGTATATCTGCTAATGAGGAAACCACTAGTTATGGATGTAGTATATCTGGTAATGAGGAAACCGCTAGTTATGGATGTAGTATATCTGCTAATGAGGAAACCACTAGTTATGGATGTAGTATATCTGCTAATGAGGAAACCACTAGTTATGGATGTAGTATATCTGGTAATGAGGATACCACTAGTTATGGATGTAGTATATCTGGTAATGAGGAAACCACTAGTTATGGATGTAGTTTATCTGGTAATGAGGAAACCACTAGTTATGGATGTAGTATATCTGCTAATGAGGAAACCGCTAGTTATGGATGTAGTATATCTGGTAATGAAGAAACCACTAGTTATGGATGTAGTATATCTGGTAATGAGGAAACCACTAGTTATGGATGTAGTATATTTGGTAATGAGGAAACCACTAGTTATGGATGTAGTATATCTGGTAATGAGGAAACCACTAGTTATGGATGTAGTATATCTGGTAATGAGGAAACACTAGTTATGGATGTAGTATATCTGGTAATGAGGAAACCACTAGTTATGGATGTAGTATATCTGCTAATGAGGAAACCACTAGTTATGGATGTAGTATATCTGGTAATGAGGAAACCACTAGTTATGGATGTAGTATATCTGGTAATGAGGAAACCACTAGTTATGGATGTAGTATATCTGGTAATGAGGAAACCACTAGTTATGGATGTAGTATATCTGCTAATGAGGAAACCACTAGTTATGGACTGTAGTATATCTGCTAATGAGGAAACCACTAGTTATGGATGTAGTATATCTGGTAATGAGGAAACCGCTAGTTATGGATGTAGTATATCTGGTAATGAGGAAACCGCTAGTTATGGATGTAGTATATCTGGTAATGAGGAAACCGCTAGTTATGGATGTAGTATATCTGGTAATGAGGAAACCGCTAGTTATGGATGTAGTATATCTGGTAATGAGGAAACCGCTAGTTATGGATGTAGTATATCTGGTAATGAGGAAACCACTAGTTATGGATGTAGTATATCTGGTAATGAGGAAACCACTAGTTATGGATGTAGTATATCTGGTAATGAGGAAACCACTAGTTATGGATGTAGTATATCTGGTAATGAGGAAACCACTAGTTATGGATGTAGTATATCTGGTAATGAGGAAACCACTAGTTATGGATGTAGTACATCTGGTAATGATGAAACCACTAGTTATGGATGTAGTATATCTGGTAATGAGGAAACCACTAGTTATGGATGTAGTATATCTGGTAATGAGAAACCACTAGTTATGGATGTAGTATATGGAACTGAAAAACAACTAGTTATGGATGTAGTATATCTGGTAATGAGGAAAACCACTAGTTATGGATGTAGTATATCTGGTAATGAGGAAACCACTAGTTATGGTTGTAGTATATCTGGTAATGAGGAAACCACTAGTTATGGATGTAGTATATTTGGTAATGAGGAAACCACTAGTTATGGATGTAGTATATCTGGTAATGAGGAAACCGCTAGTTATGGATGTAGTATATCTGCTAATAAGGAAACCGCTAGTTATGGATGTAGTATATCTGGTAATGAGGAAACCACTAGTTATGGATGTAGTATATCTGGCAATGAGGAAACCACTAGTTATGGATTAGTATATCTGGTAATGAGGAAACCACTAGTTATGGATGTAGTATATCTGGTAATGAGGAAACCACTAGTTATGGATGTAGTATATCTGCTAATGAGGAAACCACTAGTTATGGATGTAGTATATCTGTAATGAGGAAACCGCTAGTTATGATGTAGTATATCTGGTAATGAGGAAACCACTAGTTATGGATGTAGTATATCTGGTAATGAGGAAACCACTAGTTATGGATGTAGTATATCTGGTAATGAGGAAACCACTAGTTATGGATGTAGTATATCTGGTAATGAGGAACCAATAGTTATGGATGTAGTATATCTGGTAATGAGGAAACCACTAGTTATGGATGTAGTATATTTGGTAATGAGGAAACCACTAGTATGGATGTAGTCTATCTGGTAATGAGGAAACCACTAGTTATGGATGTAGTATATCTGCTAATGAGGAAACCGCTAGTTATGGAGGTAGTATATCTGGTAATGAGGAAACCACTAGTTATGGATGTAGTATATCTGCTAATGAGGAAACCACTAGTTATGGATGTAGTATATCTGGTAATGAGGAAACCACTAGTTATGGATGTAGTATATCTGCTAATGAGGAAACCACTAGTTATGGATGTAGTATATCTGCCTGGAACAAAAATGGTGACCAAAATTTTTAGGTTTCCACAATGTATTCTGAATATTACAGCGCAAGATCAGGAGTGCTACTCAAGGAAACTCACATTAAGCTCTGTGTCTATTCACTAATTCACCACCGTGGGGGAAAACTCAGGGGAGTTCTCATAGGCTGACAGCAATAATAGCCTCCATTTCCAGGTTGCTTATGAGTGCATTTCACATTACTTTGGAATATAAATGTAAGGCTCGTTTGAATCTCCTGCTTAATATGTTTGTGTTATTGTCGCAAATCAACTGCTTTATACTTATAAAACACTTCAACCAGTAAAATGCACTTTAGCTAGCTTTGCCATCAGCCTGAAACTGAGGGTTTGTACATTAAGTGTTTAATAAATTGGCCATAACTTAACCTAACAATAACATAGACCTAGGACTATAAATCATTTAATATTTTAGGCGAAACATGGAAACTAAAATGTCTTTGTCATGACATCTCATAACCTGATCACCAGATAATTTTGTGAATAATCCCACTAGGCTACTCTGTAATGTGTTGTCATTCTAAATGTCCTGAATAAAGGAAAATAGCTCTGTGTGTTGTACAATAGCCTATCCATCAAGGAACAGTTCTCTACACATTATGAGGTATGTATCTCTGTGTCCAAACAGACTAACGGGACCCTACTGTAAATCAAGCAGACAATAATATTATAAACACCAATTTGTTAGGTATTTTGGATCCAACGTGGAGCACGGCATAACTGTCTTTACCAGAGTAATGAATGAAGAAGCACTCTGGTTGTTTTTGCATGTCGTGATGTTTGTCATTTGACTGTCATTCAGAAAATTTCCTGGATCACTTGATGATAGTTGAACATGTGACTAACTAAACAGCTACAGTATTAAGTATTATGTGTAATTATTGAAAAACCACGTTAATGACAGTATCCATTTGGGTGTTGTCAATAAAGTTAAGGGGACTTTCGGTTAGAACCATTGGATTTAGCAAACTCTGAAATGATTGAAAACTGTTTTCCCAGCGTAACATAAGGAGACACTAAATGTGACGTAGTTAGAGAGCATTTCAGAGATCTGAATACAAAAAACTGTCCCACTGCAAGATCCAGTATTTAAGTTGAAGTTCATCATATGACAAGCGTAACGTTATGACTATAACTACTGTTCCCTGAAGGAGGGAAACTAGGTACAACATACTATCAAATCCACATGTTATGACTATAACTACTGTTCCCTGAAGGAGGGAAACTAGGTACAACATACTATCAAATCCACATGTTATGACTATAACTACTGTTCCCTGAAGGAGGGAAACTAGGTACAACATACTATCAAATCCACATGTTATGACTATAACTACTGTTCCCTGAAGGAGAGAAACTAGGTGCAACATACTATCAAATCCACATGTTATGACTATAACTACTGTTCCCTGAAGGAGGGAAACTAGGTACAACATACTATTAAATCCACATGTTATGACTATAACTACTGTTCCCTGAAGGAGGGAAACTAGGTACAACATACTATTAAATCCACATGTTATGACTATAACTACTGTTCCCTGAAGGAGGGAAACTAGGTACAACATACTATCAAATCCACATGTTATGACTATAACTACTGTTCCCTGAAGGAGGGAAACTAGGTACAACATACTATTAAATCCACATGTTATGACTATAACTACTGTTCCCTGAAGGAGGGAAACTAGGTACAACATACTATTAAATCCACATGTTATGACTATAACTACTGTTCCCTGAAGGAGGGAAACTAGGTACAACATACTATCAAATCCACATGTTATGACTATAACTACTGTTCCCTGAAGGAGAGAAACTAGGTGCAACATACTATTAAATCCACATGTTATGACTATAACTACTGTTCCCTGAAGGAGGGAAACTAGGTACAACATACTATCAAATCCACGCCTTCCTGGAATCCCTGTCTTCCACAGGTGATGAGCGTGAGGCTTGGATTTATTCCTTCAATTTAATACCGCTCTTCACCGACCCAGGAAGGGGTGGGGCCAATCAGGTGTTGTACCTCGTTTCCCTCCTTCAGGAAACACTAATTATAGTCAAAGTTACACTTCCTTTCAGTCGGTCAACTTCGGTACAACATACTATGGAGAAATAGATTAATTCCCCATGCCGACCCAAACGGATACTAACTGAAACAACCCATGGCAGATCACCCAGACCTGACCCCGCAAGATGCGTCAGTTTTGTCAATTTATTCATTCTATCGTTTGAAACACTCCTGTCAATGTTGAGTAAGGACACACACCTGATTACGCATATAGAGGTAGGACTAGTCTACCTGGTTACACATATAGAAGTAGGACTAGTCTACCTGGTTACACATATAGAAGTAGGACTAGTCTACCTGGTTACACATATAGAAGTAGGACTAGTCTACCTGGTTACACATATAGAAGTAGGACTAGTCTACCTGGTTACACATATAGAAGTAGGACTAGTCTACCTGGTTACACATATAGAAGTAGGACTAGTCTACCTGGTTACACATATAGTAGTAGGACTAGTCTACCTGGTTACACATATAGAAGTAGGACTAGTCTACCTGGTTACACATATAGAAGTAGGACTAGTCTACCTGGTTACACATATAGTAGTAGGACTAGTCTACCTGGTTACACACATATAGAAGTAGGACTAGTCTACCTGGTTACACATATAGATAGGACTAGTCTACGTGGTTACACATATAGAAGTAGGACTAGTCTACCCGACACATATAGAAGTAGGACTAGTCTACCTGGTTACACATATAGCAGGAGGACTAGTCTACCTGGTTACACATATAGAAGTAGGACTAGTCTACCTGGTTACACATATATAGTAGGACTAGTCTACCTAATTACGCATATAGAAGTAGGACTAGTCTACCTGGTTACACATATAGAAGTAGGACTAGTCTACCTGGTTACACATATAGAAGTAGGACTAGTCTACCTTGTTACACATATAGAAGTAGGACTAGTCTACCTGGTTACACATATAGTAGTAGGACTAGTCTACCTGGTTACACACATATAGAAGTAGGACTAGTCTACCTGGTTACACATATAGAAGTAGGACTAGTCTACGTGGTTACACATTATAGAAGTAGGACTAGTCTACCCGACAACACATATAGAAGTAGGACTAGTCTACCTGGTTACACATATAGCAGGAGGACTAGTCTACCTGGTTACACAATATAGAAGTAGGACTAGTCTACCTGGTTACACATATATAAGTAGGACTAGTCTACCTAATTACGCATATAGAAGTAGGACTAGTCTACCTGGTTACACATATAGAAGTAGGAACTAGTCTACCTGGTTACACATATAGAAGTAGGACTAGTCTACCTGGTTACACATATAGTAGTAGGACTAGTCTACCTGGTTACACATATAGAAGTAGGACTAGTCTACGTGGTTACACATATAGAAGTAGGACTAGTCTACCTGGTTACACATATAGTAGTAGGACTAGTCTACCTGGTTACACATATAGAAGTAGAACTAGTCTACCTGGTTACACATATAGAAGTAGGACTAGTCTACCTGGTTACACATATAGAAGTAGGACTAGTCTATCTGGTTACACATATAGAAGTAGGACTAGTCTACCCGGTTACACATATAGAAGTAGGACTAGTCTACCTGGTTACACATATATAAGTAGGACTAGTCTACCTAATTACGCATATAGAGGTAGGACTAGTCTACCTGGTTACACATATAGAAGTAGGACTAGTCTACCTGGTTACACATATAGAAGTAGGACTAGTCTACCTGGTTACACATATAGAAGTAGGACTAGTCTACCTGGTTACACATATAGAAGTAGTACTAGTCTACCCGACAACACATATAGAAGTAGGACTAGTCTACCTGGCCTGAGCACAAATGTAGGCCTATAAATGTGCCCATTTGGGGATGTCTGATAGTATTTCAGATTGTCTTAACGCACCACCACTAATGAGTTGTGGAGCTTCTCAAAAAAAAAATGATTCAGCTTCTCCAACTAATTTTATTAGAATCCATTACGAATGACAATAGTTGCTCAAAGTATTTTTGTAAATTATTTCCAGCTCTCGCCCTTTCGATAACCACTCAGCATTAAAGGGAAAAATGTAATGCTCTGATCCAGTGGAAATGTCATAAAATACCTGATTACTTCTTATCCTTTGCCCAAATAGACAACAGCTGTGTCTGTCCAGAACTCACTGGCGCAGGAAACTGAGGGCCCAGAATATTTTATACAATGTTTCAAGATTCGGAGGACCCAGTTGATAGTTGATAGAATGTTTCAAGTTCCTTGTTGACAGGCCATGTGCAGCCAATATAGGATATTTATTTTTAAAATCGGGATATTTTCTACCTGCAGGCTGCAAATGTTTTTGTTTGTTGGTTTCATGTAGGCTATTTTTACATAGTTGGCAATGGCAATAAAAGTTACTTTTAGATTTGTATAATTTTCATTTAGATAGAATGTAGATTAATCACAGATAATGATGTTGAGATAAAGACTATTATATTTATTATTACTATTATAAATTAAATTAAACTGTTCCAGTAAAATGTGAATATGAAAATCCTAACTGGCACCAGATCAGTAGAAATGGTCAGATAAATTGGCACTCCAAATGGAAAAGGTTGCTGACTGCTGGTGTAGCCTATTACCAGAAACTATAGGAGCATAACGACTGCTGGTGTAGCCTATTACCAGAAACTATAGGAGCATAACGACTGCTGGTGTAGCCTATTACCAGAAACTATAGGAGCATAACGACTGCTGGTGTAGCCTATTACCAGAAACTATAGGAGCATAACGACTGCTGGTGTAGCCTATTACCAGAAACTATAGGAGCATAACGACTGCTGGTGTAGTCTATTACCAGAAACTATAGGAGCATAACGACTGCTGGTGTAGCATATTACCAGAAACTATAGGAGCATAACGACTGCTGGTGTAGCCTATTACCAGAAACTATAGGAGCATAACATCAGAATTTACGAAGGCCAGCAGCAGCGGGAGGAGTAGGGCTAAGGAAGACATTTTTCTGATGGTTAGGCTATCTTGTTTCAGAGGGGTGTCATCAATAGCCCATAATGACAAAGTGAAAACAGGTAAAAAACAGAAATACCTTATTTACTTAATTATTCAGACCCTTTGCTATCAGACTTTTATTTGTTGGCTTTATGTAGGCTATTTTTTACATAGTTGGCAATAAAAGTTACTTTTAGATTTGTATAATTTTCATTTAGATGGAATGTAGACTAATCACAGATAATGATGTTGAGATAAAGACTATTATATTTATTATTACTATTATAAATTAAATTAAACAGGTTTCAGTAAAATGTGCAAATGAAAATCATAACCGGCACGCAGATCGGTAGAAATGGTCAGATAAATTTGCACTACAAATGTAGGTTTCTGACTGCTTGTGTAGCCTATTACCAGCAACGTCAGAATGTATGAAGGCCAGCAGGAGTTGGTTCAGGAAGAGTTTATTCTCTTCTGGTTGGGCGATATTGATGTAATGGCATGAAAATAAATTGGCTGAATATTATACAATGACTTATCAACAGCTCTAACAATTTGACCCCCACAGGAAATCTTCACTGGCAATTCTAGAATATACTATATATCCTATAAACCTGGTTAAACTATCATTATTACATCATGGATGAATTCTAGAATATACTATATATCCTAGAAACCTGGTTAAACTATCATTATGACATCATGGATGAATTCTAGAATATACTATATATCCTAGAAACCTGGTTAAACTATCATTATGACATCATGGATGAATTCTAGAATATACTATATAGCCTAGAAACCTGGTTAAACTATCATTATGACATCATGCATGGCCAGTCCTTGTATTCATAGTGTAGTGAATTCAGGGGGAAGCCCTGAGCTGAACTCAAACCTGGGTCCAGCGACTGTCAAGCCAACACCTTATAACTGTTACACCAAGATGTCCGAACTTCTTGACGAGGTCCCCAGGTTTTGGGTTAAGGTTGCTACAATAGCTTTTCTCTATGACTTTGAGAGTGGTTACATTTCTCCAACCCCCATCCCTCAGCTGTTTACCAAACCAAGTCTCTGGGCAGCCATTTTGTTTCTGTTTAAATCCTAGGTTGTCCCTTTAAAAAAGCCACACAACAAACAACCAATCTGCAGTTGAAACAACAACAAAGCTGTATATTCTACTACTGTTTTGGTAATAAGATGATGATGGGGTTGGAGAAATGTAACTACTCTCTAATTCATAGACAGACCTATGGATGAAAGGACTGACTATCCATGATATCAACATTACAGTTTTAACCATGTTGAGGTCTATACAGTGTTGATTTACATTGTTTCTAAACATTGGAGTAAAAAAAGTTTATTGGGGTTCTGATGGGGTACAACAGTTTAACTAAGCTTAATGAGGCATATGTTATATTCTTCAATAATCAATGGCTATAAATAAATAATTTAAAAGTCCACATATGAATGTAGCAATTGCAGATTTCCCATTTAACACCAAACATCAGTTCAACAACTGCAGAGTTTGTGCCTCTGTTTTTTAGAAGGTACTTACGAGTGTTAATCAGGGAACGGTTTCTCAAAACCATCTTACCCTTAGAACCATCGGACACCTTAAGATGCGTTTGGGAAACCGGGACCAGATATCCAGTTTCCTTCTCTTCTTCCTCCTCCTTTTTCGATGTAACAGTCATCTCCCCCTCGTTCAACGCATCTTCCTCTTCTTTCACAGTAACGGCCTCATTCTCTACTTCTTGTTTTACTGTGATATCCTCCTCTCCTTTAGCACGGGAGTAGCTTAGTGACCGCATGGTCGGGGATGTTAGCTAGCTAGGCTAATGCTAACTTAACCAGCCCGCTAACGGAATAATAACAACACCGTAAATATGAAATTAAAACGGATAACTAACTAGACGACAGAAGAGGGTTTAAAACACAGTGGCTAATAATTACGAAAGCGTCTAAAGAGCTTTATTGGTTCAGGTATTTTGTCTAGCAAGCTACCGAGGTGGCTGACTGTCTGTTGCTGCTGTTGAAAGAAGCGTTCCGTCCACTAGATTATACGTCACAGTAGCAGCATTGCCTTAAAGTCGCAGACCGCAATCTGCTGACTGGAGTGGGTAACGCAGTTGAGTAAAATGTCAATTTAATTTTCAGACAAAAAGTTAAAGGGTAGGAATCAGGGACGTCGCTAGAACTAAAATATTAATTAGTCCCCCCTATATAAATCAATATCAGTCAATATATTTTTTGTGATTTCTTTTTTTTGTCAACCGTTCCATCGCATCTTAAACTTTTTTACCGGGCCGGCACTAGGACCGGGGGAGGCTGCTGCTGCACTAGTGACCGTTAGACTTTCTTCAGCAAAGATATACTAGGAGAGAGGGGAACCCCTACACAGAACTGAACTGAATCAAATATGGTGAACAGAAATACTAGGAGAGGGGAACCCCTACACAGAACTGAACTGAATCAAAGATGGCGGACAGAAATACTAGGATTGAAGCAAATGTAAGGGATTATAACGTCATAACGAATCATGCAAAAACATGTACAGTTGACAGGAATGTTAGTTCATGTAGAGACAAACGATTATGCATTTTTTTTAAATCATAGTTCATTTACGAAAATCGTGATTTAGCCAGCTAGCTGACTAGCTAACATTAGCCAGCTAGCTGGCTAGCTTTATGGGTGTTGTGACATGAGTATGAAATTGTAATTCTGGTTGTTTTAGGAACTCCTGAAACAACCAGCAAACCAGGCTGTCGTTTTGGGAAACAGTGGATGTATAGAATCTAGCTAGCTGAAGAATTTACTGCAAATTGAATGTACAATTTTGTAAGCTTTCCTTGCTTATATTTGCTATGCAGATAGATGAAATCACGTAGCTAGCTATGTTCTTGCTTATTGTGCAGTGGATGATTAAAATCCCTGTATGCCCATGGATGTGTAGCTAGCTATCTAGCCGATCTGTGTATGGACCCAAACGTTTGGTATACATATTAGTTCAGAACCTAGCTATGAACCTCAGCTATCATAGCCAGTTGTATCAACTTCAAAACAGCCTGAATGACATTAATGAAGCCTATGGATTGAGTAGAATATAATATCATGTTGTGCCAAGAATGCAAGTCGTATATACATGTAGTTATTACCATGCATGAGATCCCCACATTGTAGCCTGTACATTTAATATATTCACTGATCATGTACTCTACCTTGGCAAATAAATGTGCAGTTTAGGTATGAATGTCTTTGAGATGATTATTCAGTCATATCCAATACCAGGAGTATCAAATTCCAGTCTTTGAATGACGCTGTGTCTTCATGTATGTATTACAATTATACACTTCAACAGTGTTTACCAATCTTGGTCCTGGGACATCAATGGTTACACATTGTAACTAATGGACTAGAAACAGGATTTAACTAGTTAATTCATATATACAGAAACATAATGTTAAAAACAGAACACTACACTTCCTATGCATCATGTAAATACTCCAACACCGGTTCATCTCAACATCTAATGCCCTTCATCTGCATGATCTGATAAACACAGGATAGGTGGAGTATTTCATCACATTACACTTCATTTCAACCAGTAGAGAATGTGAAAAGCTTTATTGAAAAGCTCATTATCCAAGTGTTATAAATACAAGTTCAATCTGTACTTCAATGCACATCTGTTGTGCATTATAAAAACAGAGGAAGAAAGAGGAGGTGGAGAGAGAGGTGTAAAAGACAGAAAGGGAAAGAGGTAAGCACATAGGAGCAGGGAAGGCAGCACATGATTAATGAATCACAGTGCTACCTAAATATTCTCTCAGTTCATCACAATTACATAATAGTGTCTCTAGTCGGCACAAAGGTTATCTTAAAAGAGGGTGAGGTGGCGATGATGGGACTGGGGGTTGGCATCCTCTCACATCAAAACATATCTGCAGACGAGAGACAGATGGAGAGAGAGAGCATGTTTAAGCCTTGTGTTTTTTATTCTAACATTGTTAGTCATCAATCAGGAGGTGAAATGCAAAACTGACCTTGGATCATTAACTCTGGGACTACTGCATCTATCTGTATTTCAATGTAAAGCATCTCTTTAATAATACTTCCTGTATAATATAAACTGACCTTGGATCATTAACTCTGGGACTACTGCATCTATCTGTATTTCAATGTAAAGCATCTCTTTAATAATACCTCCTGTATAATATAAACTGACCTGGGATCATCAACTCTGGGACTACTGCTTCTCTGTCTGTATTTCAATGTAAAGCATCTCTTTAATAATACTTCCTGTATAATATAAACTTACCTGGGATCATTAACTCTGGGACTACTGCATCTCTGTCTGTATTTCAATGTAAAGCATCTCTTTAATAATACTTCCTGTTGACCTGACCATGTGACCTCTCACCTCTGACCATGCTGTGCCCTCGATGTAGCCTGTTCAGATGCAGGAGGGGTTCACCGACACAGCTGATATAACCTAGAGGATTTAGGGAGAAGGGGAGAGAGGGATGAAGTGAAGGAGAGAGACTGTTTTTGAGAAAAGAAGGTAGTTAAAGCCACAGTGTTCAACAGGAATCTGTGTGTGGCCTCACCTGGTGTCCACACCACACTAAGTGGCTGCAGAGTACTTTATGCTGAAAAACATGAACGGACACATGAGGACAAACAATATAGTGTAGTTATATAGTGTCTTACTATTCTCCATGGTTGGCCCTCTGGCCTATTCTTTGAAGGTGGAAGGAGCCACAGTTATACACCTGAGCCTGCTTACTGCACAACACAATCCATCAATCAGATTGATACATGAGTGTGTAGGTGTGTGTTATAGGGTGTCCAATTGTTCTAATTTTTTTCAATATGGGTGATTTAAAACAGCCTGTTTTGTTTTTGCACAGACATCACACCCTTACCTAAACAGCACCCTCACCTGAGAAGTAGAAATCAAAGGGAGAGAAACTATGATTTGAATAACTGCAGTTGACATTGCTAAGTAAATGGAAGAATACTCTTATTGCAATGTGAATGGCTCTTAAAAGAGCCTTTGGTTGTGCATAGTGTAGTCTATGGTGTTGCCAGGAGTAGGGGAGTGTGTACTTACGTTTTGCCCTGTCTGCATCCTGGGAGTAGGGGAGTGTACTTACGTTTTGCCCTGCGTGCATCCTGGGAGTAGGGGAGTGTGTACTCACGTTTTGCCCTGCGTGCATCCTGGGAGTAGGGGAGTGTGTACTTACGTTTTGCCCTGCGTGCATCCTGGGAGTAGGGGAGTGTGTACTTACGTTTTGCCCTGTCTGCATCCTGGGAGTAGGGGAGTGTGTACTTACGTTTTTCCCTGTCTGCATCCTGGGAGTAGGGGAGTGTGTACTTACGTTTTGCCCTGCGTGCATCCTGGGAGTAGGGGAGTGTGTACTCACGTTTTGCCCTGCGTGCATCCTGGGAGTAGGGGAGTGTGTACTTACGTTTTGCCCTGCGTGCATCCTGGGAGTAGGGGAGTGTGTACTTACGTTTTGCCCTGCGTGCATCCTGGGAGTAGGGGAGTGTGTACTTACGTTTTGCCCTGCCTGCATCCTGGGAGTAGGGGAGTGTGTACTTACGTTTTGCCCTGCGTGCATCCTGGGAGTAGGGGAGTGTGTACTTACGTTTTGCCCTGCGTGCATCCTGGGAGTAGGGGAGTGTGTACTTACGTTTTGCCCTGCGTGCATCCTGGGAGTAGGGGAGTGTGTACTCACGTTTTGCCCTGTCCTCATCCTGGGAGTAGGGGAGTGTGTACTCACGTTTTGCCCTGCCTGCATCCTGGGAGTAGGGGAGTGTGTACTTACGTTTTGCCCTGCGTGCATCCTGGGAGTAGGGGAGTGTGTACTTATGTTTTGCCCTGCGTGCATCCTGGGAGTAGGGGAGTGTGTACTTACGTTTTGCCCTGCGTGCATCCTGGGAGTAGGGGAGTGTGTACTTACGTTTTGCCCTGCCTGCATCCTGGGAGTAGGGGAGTGTGTACTTACGTTTTGCCCTGCGTGCATCCTGGGAGTAGGGGAGTGTGTACTTACGTTTTGCCCTGCGTGCATCCTGGGAGTAGGGGAGTGTGTACTTACGTTTTGCCCTGCGTGCATCCTGGGAGTAGGGGAGTGTGTACTTACGTCTTGCCCTGCGTGCATCCTGGGAGTAGGGGAGTGTGTACTTACGTCTTGCCCTGCCTGCATCCTGGGAGTAGGGGAGTGTGTACTTACGTGTTGCCCTGCCTGCATCCTGGGAGTAGGGGAGTGTGTACTTACGTTTTGCCCTGCGTGCATCCTGGGAGTAGAGGAGTGTGTACTTACGTTTTGCCCTGCGTGCATCCTGGGAGTAGGGAGTGTTCCTGCTCAAATCATTTTGATGCACTATGAGAGGTAGGCACGCTTTTTCTGTCGTCTT
>NW_024058918.1:0-44251 GCF_016432855.1 Salvelinus namaycush
ATTACATAAACCGACACTTGGGGGAGCTGTTGTCAGCCGCTGAGAGAGACCAATAGGGCTGTACTATGCAGGTAGCTCTTCTATTGTGGAAAGGGAAAGGGGGATACCTAGTCATTTGGACAACTGAATACATTTAACTGAAATGTGTCTTCTGCATTTAACCCAACCCCTCTGAATCAGAGAGGTGCGGAGGGCTGCCTTTATCGACATCCACGTCTTCGGCACCCGGGGAACAGTGGGTTAACTTCCTATCTCAGGGGCAGAATGACAGATTTTTACCTTGTCAACTGGGGGATTCGATCCAGCAACCTTTCGGTTACTGGCTCAACGCTCTAATAGAAGGGTTACATTGCTCCTACAAAAGCTATCTGAGTCAAAAGAGGTGAGTTAAACAGGTTCTGATGCCTCTCTCAGGAACAGTAGTGTTTAGTATGGAGACCTCTCTCTCCCCCTCTCTCTATGTCTCTCTGAGGTGAAACTGTAATGATGCCTCTCTCAGGAACAGTAGTATTTAGTATGGAGACCTCTCTCTCTCTCTCTCTCTATGTCTCTCTGAAGTAAACCTGTAATGATGCCTCTCTCAGGAACAGTAGTATTTAGTATGGAGACCTCTCTCTCCCCCTCTCTCTCTATGTCTCTCTGAGGTGAAACTGTATTGATGCCTCTCTCAGGAACAGTAGTATTTAGTATGGAGACCTTTCTCTCTCCCTCTCTCTCTATGTCTCTCTGAGGTGAAACTGTAATGATGCCTCTCTCAGGAACAGTAGTATTTAGTATGGAGACCTCTCTCTCCCCCTCTCTCTCTATGTCTCTCTGAGGTGAAACTGTATTGATGCCTCTCTCAGGAACAGTAGTATTTAGTATGGAGACCTCTCTCTCCCCCTCTCTCTCTATGTCTCTCTGAAGTAAACCTGTAATGATGCCTCTCTCAGGAACAGTAGTATTTAGTATGGAGACCTCTCTCTCTCTCTCTCTCTCTCTCTATGTCTCTCTGAAGTAAACCTGTAATGATGCCTCTCTTAGGAACAGTAGTGTTTAGTATGGAGACCTCTCTCTCCCCCTCTCTCTCTCTCTCTCTCTATGTCTCTCTGAAGTAAACCTGTAATGATGCCTCTCTCAGGAACAGTAGTATTTAGTATGGAGACCTCTCTCTCCCCCTCTCTCTCTATGTCTCTCTGAGGTGAAACTGGAATGATGCCTCTCTCAGGAACAGTAGTATTTAGTATGGAGACCTCTCTCTCCCTCTCTCTCTATGTCTCTCTGAGGTGAAACTGTAATGATGCCTCTCTCAGGAACAGTAGTGTTTAGTATGGAGACCTCTCTCTCCCCCTCTCTCTCTATGTCTCTCTGAAGTAAACCTGTAATGATGCAGGTCGCAGGGCCAGTATTGTTTAGTATGGAGACCGTCTGACCATGGTTATAGACTGATCCATCAGGCGATATCAGGATTGATACATTGAGGACCTGATCGATGCTGGAGCCCTCCCCCTCACACACACATTCACACTCATTAATCCTATCGCTCCAGGTAGAAATACCCCCGTAAGCACATATCTAGGATCAGCTGATCCTCACCTAACCTTAAGCATGTGTTTATGTGTGTGTGTTTGAAAGTGTGTGTGGATGCAGGAAGAGCATCTGAGTTTTTAATTTGAGTTTGTCCTCTGAGAAAAATAATTATTGTCCGACCAATTGATAGATTTCTGGACGATTAGAGTCAAACGGCCACATGGATACAAAAATGTATCTACAATCCTTCCAATGAATCTTCAAGTGTTTTTCGGACATTCCAAATGTAACACCTAATGTTAACATCATGGAACGTTGTGTTGAATTCTAGAATTCTAAAATCGACTTATTTCCGATGCAATGTTTAGAACCTACAGGGCTGCTTGCCTTCTTGATTTCTCCCGGACTTGACCTTTCTCTGTTATTGTATCTGATTTAGTCACAGATATTCTAGTGGGGGTAGCACTGTCTGACAGCTGATTGGCTCGTCAGAAGACATGAGTGCGTAGCTCGATACGGACAATAGCCCAATCCTGACACACAATGGGAGATATAAACAAGGCTTTGACAGCCTTGCTCTTCATCGATGCTGGCTGATTCTATGTGTTATTAGCTCACACAAAGCCACAGGCCCTGCCTTAGAACAGGACAATAATACAACACAATACAACTGTATTCATCCCCTTCTGATTACTGGGAGAGAAAAATACAATCACAAATACACAAAAAAATGAATCAGATTTAGAGAGAGGTGGAGAGGAGTGAGAAGTGGAGAGGAGAGAGGAGATGCGAGAGAAGTGGAGAGGAGAGAGAAGTGGAGAGGAGAGGAGATAGGAGAGGAAAGAGACATGGAGAGGAGAGAGAAGTGGAGAGAGGAGAGGAAAGGAGATGAGAGAGAAGTGGAGAGGAGAGGAGAGGAGAGGAGAGAAAAGTGGAGAGGAGAGGAGAGAGAAGTGGAAAGGAGAGGACAGGAGAGAGAAGTGGAGAGGAGAGGAGAGAGAAGTGGAGAGGAGAGGAGAGGTGGAGAGAAGCGAGAGGTGGAGAAGAGGGTGGAGAGGAGCGAGATGGTGGAGAGGAGCGAGAGGTGGAGAAGATGGGAGAGAGAGATGGCGAGGAGAGGAGAGAGAAGTGGAGAGGAGGAGAGTTGAGAGAGGTGGAGAGTTGAGAGAGGTGGAGTGTAGAGAGAGGTTGAGAGGAGAGGAGCGAGAGGTGGAGAGGAGAGGAGAGAGAAGTGGAGAGGAGAGAGAAGTGGAGAGGAGAGAGAGGTAGAGAGAGGTGGAGAGGAGAGAGAGGTGGAGTGTAGAGAGAGGTGGAGAGGAGAGAGAGGTGGAGAGGAGAGAGAGGTAGAGAGAGGTGGAGAGGAGAGAGAGGTGGAGAATAGAGAGAGGTGGAGAGGAGAGAGAGCTGGAGAGGAGAGAGAGGTAGATAGAGGTGGAGAGGTAGAGAGAGGTGGAGAGGAGAGAGAGGTGGAGAGGAGAGAGAGCTGGAGTGGAGAGGAGAGAGAGGTGGAGAGAGAGGTGGAGAGGAGAGAGAGGTAGAGAGGAGAGAGAGGTGGAGAGGAGAGAGAGCTGGAGTGGAGAGGAGAGAGAGGTGGAGAGAGAGGTGGAGAGGAGAGAGAGGTAGAGAGGAGAGAGGTGGGGTGGAGAGGAGAGAGAGGTGGAGAGGAGGAGAGGAGAGAGAGGTGGAGAGGAGAGAGAGGTAGAGAGAGGTGGAGAGGAGAGAGAGGTGGAGAGGAGAGAGAGCTGGAGTGGAGAGGAGAGAGAGGTAGAGAGGAGAGAGAGGTGGAGAGGAGAGGAGAGTTGGAGTGGACAGGAGAGAGAGGAGGAGAGAGAGGTGGAGTGGAGAGGAGAGAGAGGTAGAGAGGAGAGAGGTGGAGTGGAGAGGAGAGAGAGATGGAGAGGAGGAGAGGAGAAAGAGGTGGAGAGGAGAGAGAGGTGGAGAGGATGAGAGGAGAGAGAGGTGGAGAGGAGAGAAAGGTGGAGAGGAGAGAAAGGTGGAGAGGGGAGAGAGGTGGAGAGGAGAGAGAGCTGGAGTGGAGAGGAGAGAGATATGGAGAGGAGAGGTGGAGAGGAGAGAGAGGTGGAGAGGAGAGAGAGGTGGAGAGGAGAGAGAGGAAGAGAGAGGTGGAGAGTTGAGGAGAGAGAGGTGGAGTGGAGAGGAGAGAGAGGTGGAGAGGAGGAGAGGAGAGAGAGGTGGAGAGGAGAGAGAGCTGGAGTGGAGAGGAGAGAGAGGTGGAGAGGAGAGAGAGGTAGAGAGAGGTGGAGAGGAGAGGGGAGGTGGAGAGGAGAGAGAGGTAGAGAGAGGTGGAGAGGAGAGGCTAGCCAGGATGCAAATAAGCCTCTTAGGGTGGTGGGGTCTTCAGTCTTTACTGCCCGTGGTGGAGGAGAGAGATGGAAGAAGAAAAGGTTACTAAACCCAGCCTCTCTTATTATGCTTGCTTTAATGAGACTGAGTGGAAAGAACGAATTGGGGAGGAAAGGAGGGGAAGTGGTCTGGTGTTGGATGCCAAAATGTCAGGTAGGAGCCCACCTCTGATGAGTGGAAATGTCAGACCCACGCTGTCTCAAGGGGGAGGGGAGAAAGGAGGGGCAAATGAAAAGTAGTTAGTGGGGGTCTAAGAGAGGAGAGTAGGAGGAGGAGGGAGGAAGACTATTGAGAGGTGTGTGTAGGTAACCCGAGGCAAGAACAGTGGGGGAAAGAGGAGTGGATGGAGGGATGAGATTGTGTGTGTCTGTTTGTGTGTGTGGCCTGTTCGGTAGGAGGTTGGACCTGCAATTACATTCACATGAAAGGTCGACATTAACAATAGAGAGAAACTGATTAACAGACGGAAATTACCCTTTACGCGCACACACACACACACACACACACACACACACACACACACACACACACACACACACACACACACACACACACACACACACACACACACACACACACACACACACACACACACACACGCGCCTCTGAGACTGCAGAAGAGTAGCAGGGGATATAATTTCACTTCCACCTCAGTTTGCTCTCATTGGCATTAGTCCTTTGTTGCAGTACCGGTACATTCTAACAGGGGACAAGTTGTCGGTGTTCATTGGGCAGTGAGAGAGTTTCTTCCTGTCACTAAAGTCACTGGGTGTTCAGCTGCAGGGCTGATGGGTGATGACAGTTCATTTGTGTGTGGATGTGGATGACTGCCATACTACCCATTTGTGTCTTCCCAGCCTCTCAGCCTCATAGAGGGAACTATACCGAAAGTAATGAAATGACACAGGAGAGAGATGCGGAGGGATGAGGAGGGATGAAGAGGGATGAGGAGAGATGAGGGGGGATGATGAGAGATGATGGGGGATGAGGAGAGATAAGGAGAGATGAGTGGGATGAGGAGAGATGAGGAGAGACGAGGGGGGATAAGGAGAGATGAGGAGGGATGAGGAGTTATGAGGAGAGATAATGAGAGATGAGGAGAGATGAGAAAAGATGAGGAGAGATGTGGAGGGATGAGGAGAGATGAGGAGGGATGAGGAAGGATGAGGAGGGATGAGGAGAGATGAGGGATGGATATACAGCAAAATATTCTGAGAGAGATGAGGAGAAATGAGGAGGGAAGAGGAGAGAAGAGGAGAGATGGGGAGAGATGAAGAGAAATGAGGACGGAAGATGAGGGGGAATGAGGAGAGATGAGGAGGGATGAGGAGGGATGAGGAGGAATGGGGGAGAGAGGGGGGATGATGAGAGATGAGGAGGGATGAATAAAGATGAGTAAAGATGAGGAGGGATGAGGAGAGATGAAGAGGGATGAGTAAAGCTGAGTGGATGAGGAGGGATGAGGAGATGAGTAAAGATGAGGGGATGAGGAGAGATGAGTGAAGATGAGGGGATGAAGAGAGATGAGGAGGGATGAGGAGGGATGAGAAGAGATCAGGAGGGATGAGGAGGGATGATGAGGGATGAGTAATGATGAGGAGGGATGAGTAGGGAAGAGGAGGGATGAGGGGATGAGTAAATATGAGGATAGATGAGTAAAGATGAGGAGGGATGAGTAAAGATGAGGAGAGATGTGGAGGGATAAGGAGGGATGAGTAGGGATGAGGAGAGATGAGGGATGGATATACAGCAACATTTTCTGAGAGAGATGAGGAGAAATGAGGATGAGGAGTGAAGAGGAGAGATGAGGAGGGATGCGGGGGAAGGGGAGAGATGAGGGGTGATGAGGAGAAATGATGAGAGATGAGTAAAGATAAGGGGATGAGGAGGGATGAAGAGAGATGAGGAGGGATGAGTAAAGATGAGGGGATGAGGAGGGATGAGGAGAGATGAGGAGGGATGAGGAGAGATGAGGAGGGATGAGGAGAGATGAGGAGGGATGAGGAGAGATGAGGAGGGATGAGGAGGGAAGAGGGGGGATGAGGAGAGACGAGTAAAGATGCAGATGGTTGAGGAGGGATGTGGAGGGATGTGGAGAGATGAGGGATGGATATACAGCAAACATTCTGAGAGAGATGAGGAGGGATGAGGAGGGAAGAGGAGAGATGAGGAGGGATGATGGGGGGTGAGGAGAGATGGGGAGAGATGAGGGGGGATGATGAGAGATGAGGGGGAATGAGGAGAGATGAGTAAAGATGAGGAGAGATGAGGAGAGATGAAGAGGGGTGAGTAAAGCTGAGGGGATTCGGAAGGATGAGGAGATGAGTGAAGATGAGGGGATGAAGGGGGATGAGGAGAGATGAGAAGGGATGATGAGAGATGAGGGAATGAGGAGGGATGAGGAGAGATGAGGGGATGAGGAGGGATGATGAGGGATGATGAGGGACGGGTAATGATGAGGGGATGATGAGAGATGAGGAGGGATGAGTAGGGAAGAGGAGATATGAGGGGGATGAGTACATATGAGGAGAGATGAGTAAAGATGAGGAGAGATGAGGAGAGATGAGGAGGGATGAGTAAAGATGAGGATATATGAGTAAAGATGAGGAGAAATGAGGAGGGATAAGGAGAGACGAGGAGGGATGAGGGATGGATAAACAGCAACATTTTCTGAGAGAGATGAGGAGAAATTAGGAGAAATGAGGAGGGATGAGAGGGAAGAGGAGAGATGAGGGGGGATGAGGATAGATGCAGGGGGATGAGGAGAGATGAGTAAAGATGAGGGGATGAGGAAGGATGAAGAGAGATGAGGAGGGAGGAGTAAAGATGAGGAGGTATGAGGAGAGATGAGGAGGGATGAAGAGAGATGAGGAGGGATGAAGAGAGATGAGGAGGGATGAGGAGGGATGAGTGCAGATGAGGAGGGATGAGGAGGGATGTGGAGAGATGAGGAGGGATGAGTAAAGATGAGGGGGGATGAGGAGGGTTGAGGAGAGATGAGAAGGGTTAATGAGAGATGAGGAGGTATGAGTAAAGATGAGGAGGGATGAGGGATTGATAAACAGCAAAATATTCTGAGAGAGATGAGGAGAGAGAGAGGGAGAGAGAGAGAGAGAGAGAGAGAGAGAGATCGAAAGATCTTGTGTGCTTATCCATGACTCTAGCCACCATCAATCATATTGAAGCCACATATCCAAATGTCCTTTCTCTCTCTCTCTATCTTGTCTCTATCTCTTTTCTATCGTCTCTCTCCTCTCTTTCTCCTTGTCTCTATGTCTTCTCTATCTCTCTCTCTCTCTCTTTCTCATTGTCTCTCTCTCTTTCTCATTGTCTCCATCTCTCCTCTTTCTCATTGTCTCCATCTCTCCTCTTTCTCATTGTCTCCATCTCTCCTCTCTCTCATTGTCTCTATCTCTCCTCTCTCCTCTCTCCTCTCTCTCTTTCTCATTGTCTCCATCTCTCCTCTTTCTCATTGTCTCCATCTCTCTCCTCTTTCTCCTTGTCTCCATCTCTCCTCTTTCTCATTGTCTCCATCTCTCCTCTTTCTCATTGTCTCCTCTCTCTCTTTCTCATTGTCTCCATCTCTCCTCTTTCTCATTGTCTCCATCTCTCTCCTCTTTCTCCTTGTCTCCATCTCTCCTCTTTCTCATTGTCTCCATCTCTCCTCTTTCTCATTGTCTCCTCTCTCTCTTTCTCATTGTCTCTATCTCTCCTCTTTCTCATTGTCTCTATCTCTCCTCTTTCTCATTGTCTCCATCTCTCCTCTTTCTCATTGTCTCCATTTCTCCTCTTTCTCATTGTCTCCATCTCTCTCTCTTTCTCATTGTCTCCATCTCTCCTCTTTCTCATTGTCTCCATCTCTCCTCTTTCTCATTGTCTCCAACTCTCCTCTTTCTCATTGTCTCAGTCTCTCTCTCTTTCTCATTGTCTCTATCTCTCCTCTTTCTCATTGTCTCCATCTCTCCTCTTTCTCATTGTCTCCATCTCTCCTCTTTCTCATTGTCTCCATCTCTCTCCTCTTTCTCATTGTCTCCATCTCTCCTCTTTCTCATTGTCTCCATCTCTCCTCTTTCTCATTGTCTCCATCTCTCCTCTTTCTCATTGTCTCCCTCTCCTCTTTCTCCTTGTCTCCATCTCTCCTCTTTCTCATTGTCTCCATCTCTCCTCTTTCTCATTGTCTCAGTCTCTCCTCTTTCTCATTGTCTCTATCTCTCCTCTTTCTCATTGTCTCCATCTCTCCTCTTTCTCATTGTCTCCATCTCTCTCTCTTTCTCATTGTCTCCATCTCTCCTCTTTCTCATTGTCTCCATCTCTCTCTCTTTCTCATTGTCTCCATCTCTCTCTCTTTCTCATTGTCTCCATCTCTCTCTCTTTCTCATTGTCTCCATCTCTCTCCTCTTTCTCATTGTCTCATCTCTCCTCTTTCTCATTGTCTCCATCTCTCTCTCTTTCTCATTGTCTCCATCTCTCTCTCTTTCTCATTGTCTCCATCTCTCCTCTTTCTCATTGTCTCCGTCTCTCCTCTTTCTCATTGTCTCCCTCTCCTCTTTCTCCTTGTCTCCATCTCTCCTCTTTCTCATTGTCTCCATCTCTCCTCTTTCTCATTGTCTCAGTCTCTCCTCTTTCTCATTGTCTCTATCTCTCCTCTTTCTCATTGTCTCCATCTCTCCTCTTTCTCATTGTCTCCATCTCTCTCTCTTTCTCATTGTCTCCATCTCTCCTCTTTCTCATTGTCTCCATCTCTCTCTCTTTCTCATTGTCTCCATCTCTCTCTCTTTCTCATTGTCTCCATCTCTCTCTCTTTCTCATTGTCTCCATCTCTCTCCTCTTTCTCATTGTCTCATCTCTCCTCTTTCTCATTGTCTCCATCTCTCTCTCTTTCTCATTGTCTCCATCTCTCTCTCTTTCTCATTGTCTCCATCTCTCCTCTTTCTCATTGTCTCCGTCTCTCCTCTTTCTCATTGTCTCCATCTCTCCTCTTTCTCATTGTCTCATCTCTCCTCTTTCTCATTGTCTCCATCTCTCTCTCTTTCTCATTGTCTCCATCTCTCTCTCTTTCTCATTGTCTCCATCTCTCCTCTTTCTCATTGTCTCCATCTCTCCTCTTTCTCATTGTCTCCATCTCTCTCTCTTTCTCATTGTCTCCATCTCTCTCCTCTTTCTCATTGTCTCCATCTCTCCTCTTTCTCATTGTCTCCATCTCTCCTCTTTCTCATTGGCTCCATCTCTCCTCTTTCTCATTGTCTCCATCTCTCCTCTTTCTCATTGTCTCCATCTCTCCTCTTTCTCATTGTCTCCATCTCTCCTCTTTCTCATTGTCTCCATCTCTCCTCTTTCTCATTGTCTCCATCTCTCCTCTTTCTCATTGTCTCCATCTCTCTCTCTCTCTTTCTCATTGTCTTCATCTCTCCTCTTTCTCATTGTCTCCATCTCTCTCTCTTTCTCATTGTCTCCATCTCTCCTCTTTCTCCTTGTCTATCTCTCCTCTCTCTCTCTCTCTCTCTCTCTTTCTCCTTGTCTCCATCTCTCTCTTTCTCATTGACTCCATCTCTCTATCTTTCTCCTTGTCTATCTCTTCTTCTCTCTCTCTATCTTTCTCCTTGTCGATCTCTCCTCTCTCTCTCTCTCTTTCTCATTGTCTCCATCTCTCTCTCTTTCTCCTTGTCTCCATCTCTCCTCTTTCTCATTGTCTCCATCTCTCTCTTTCTCATTGACTCCATCTCTCCTCTTTCTCATTGACTCCATCTCTCTATCTTTCTCCTTGTCTATCTCTTCTTCTCTCTCTCTATCTTTCTCCTTGTCGATCTCTCCTCTCTCTCTCTCTCTTTCTCATTGTCTCCATCTCTCTCTCTTTCTCCTTGTCTCTCTCTCTCTCCTCTCTCTCTCCCGTTCGAAACATTCTCTCTCACGAAACTCTACAACAGCAAACCTATAAATCAACCCACACATTCTCCTGAAGGACAAAAGGGGATGAACTAAAAGCCTTCACTCTTCTTTTCTCTTCCCCTCCCTTTCCTTCCTTCCCTCCATCTCTCACTCTGCTTATGTAAGAAACGTAAAATGTGTTTAATTGTTCCTCCTGATTTACAAGAGAGCAAAACAAATGTCACATATATCATTTTAATCTCTCCCTCTCTGGATACGACAGTGGCTGGCGGCCTGACGGCAGTATAGATGGGTAAGTGTGCTGTGGTTTTGTACTGTGGTGACAGGAAATGGACTAGCACACACACGCAGTGACAGGAGGGAGAAGAAGCACTGGTTTTGTTTTTGATTGACTATTTACCATTTGCTACTGTCAAGGGGATGTATAGAGGAAGATATTGGGGATACGGCATCCCTCCATTGGTTCTGTTGTCTGTTAAAGTCCCGGTAACGGAACTACCTAAAGGCTTCATCATATATAGGTTCGGTTTGTTTCGGAACGTCTTTGCTGCAGACCATTGCTGGAAAAACAAGAAAGAGCAGGAGGCGGCAGGTAGCCTAGTGGTTAGAGGCAGGTAGCCTAGTGGTAAGAGGCAGGTAACCATCACTGAGACAGTGGGAAATATAGGGGAATCATGTCTCTGTCTCTCTTTGTCTGTCTCTCTTTGTCTGTCTGTCTGTCTGTCTGTCTGTCTGTCTGTCTGTCTGTCTGTCTGTCTGTCTGTCTGTCTGTCTGTCTGTCTGTCTGTCTGTCTGTCTGTCTGTCTGTCTGTCTGTCTGTCTCTCTCTGTGTGTGCATGTATCCAGCTTTCCTGTTGATATAATTGGAGCTGAGTGACGAGAGAAGAGAGGCGGCTAGGCTCAGCTCAGCTCTGAGCTCAGAGCTAAATTTAAAACTGTCGAGATCAACCTGACATGTGTAGTGTGCCCCCCCCCCCCCCTGAAGTGACTCTTACCAACTGTATGCATTATGCAAGGATTTCCTCTGTGCTGTCTTAGGAATGCAGCATTCTCTGCATTATCTCAACAACCTCATCTTGTTACACTTCTGGGTAGCAGAGGTTATGTTGTCTTTACAGGTCTGATATCTGATTGGAGGTTAACTTTACAGTAACGCTATCGGTCAATAACTTTTGAATCCAAACAAGTCAGATGTTATAAAGAGTCTTAGATTCTTTGTCGCTTTGTTCCTCTGTTGAGATACCCCCTCTCTCTCTCTCTCTCTCTCTCTCTCTCTCTCTCTCTCTCTCTCTCTCTCTCTCTCTCTCTCTCTCTCTCTCTCTCTCTCTCTCTCTCTCTCTCTCTCTCTCTCTCTCTCTCTCTCTCTCTCTCCCTCTCCCTCTCCCTCTCCCTCTCCCTCTCCCTCTTCAAAGTATCTGATTAAAGCAAAATGGATGTTGAAGTATCATCAATTATAAAATTATTTCAGCAGAGGTTTGAGAACGAGCACTTAGCCATAGAGTTTCAGATATCCCTCAGGGGTAGGAGAGAGAGAGAAGAGGAGAGCGCTCCTGGGAGATAAAAGCTCTGCTTTCATTCAGTCGACTCCATTTTCTAAATCCCTTCTAATCTGTCACAGAACTGCTAAGGGATGTGTGTATGTACGTGTGTCTGAACCCCCAGTTTACAAAAAAGTTCAGGGTTTGCCCCTTTGACGGAAATAGCACACCGCTAGCTATTAGCGCTCCACGTGTGTTTGTGTGTGTGTGTGTGTGTGTAGCAGCGTTTCATCTCTGCTGGACTCCAACTGCATGTCACAACTCATCAGTCAACAAGAATAGGCTGCCTCCCTCACACACGCTGCCTCCCTCACACACGCTGCCTCCCTCACACACGCTGCCTCCCTCACACACGCTGCCTCCCTCACACACGCTGCCTCCCTCATGCTGCTTCCCTCACACACGCTGCCTCCCTCACACACGCTGCCTCCCTCACACACGCTGCCTCCCTCACACACGCTGCCTCCCTCACACACGCTGCCTCCCTCACACACGCTGCCTCCCTCACACACGCTGCTTCCCTCACACACGCTGCCTCCCTCACACACGCTGCCTCCCTCATGCTGCCTCCCTCATGCTGCCTCCCTCATGCTGCCTCCCTCATTCTCCCTTACACACGCTGCCTCCCTCACACACGCTGCCTCCATCACACACGCTGCCTCCCTCACACACGCTGCCTCCCTCACACACGCTGCCTCCATCATGCTGCCTCCCTTACACATGCTGCCTCCCTTACACATGCTGCCTCCCTCATGCTGCCTCCCTCACACACGTTGACTCCCTCACACACGCTGCCTCCCTCACACACGCTGCCTCCCTCATGCTCACTCCCTCACGCTGCCTCCCTCACACACGCTGCCTCCCTCACACACGCTGCCTCCCTCACACACGCTGCCTCCCTCACACACGCTGCCTCCCTCATGCTGCTTCCCTCACACACGCTGCCTCCCTCACACACGCTGCATCCCTCACACACGCTGCCTCCCTCACACACGCTGCCTCCCTCACACACGCTGCCTCCCTCACACACGCTGCCTCCCTCACACACGCTGCTTCCCTCACACACGCTGCCTCCCTCATGCTGCCTCCCTCATGCTGCCTCCCTCATGCTGCCTCCCTCATGCTGCCTCCCTCATTCTCCCTTACACACGCTGCCTCCCTCACACACGCTGCCTCCATCACACACGCTGCCTCCCTCACACACGCTGCCTCCCTCACACACGCTGCCTCCATCATGCTGCCTCCCTCATGCTGCCTCCCTTACACATGCTGCCTCCCTCATGCTGCCTCCCTCACACACGTTGACTCCCTCACACACGCTGCCTCCCTCACACACGCTGCCTCCCTCATGCTCACTCCCTCACGCTGCCTCCCTCACACACGCTGCCTCCCTCACACACGCTGCCTCCCTCACACACGTTGCCTCCCTCACAGACGCTGCCTCCCTCATGCTGCCTCCCTCACACACGTTGCCTCCCTCATGCTGCCTCCCTCATGCTGCCTCCCTCACGCTGCATCCCTCACGCTGCCTCCCTCACGCTGCCTCCCTCACACACGTTGCCTCCCTCATGCTGCCTCCCTCACACACACTGCGTCCCTCACACACGCTGCCTCCCTCCCTCACGCTGCCTCCCTTACTCACACTGCCTCCCTCACGCTGCCTCCCTCATGCTGCCTCCCTCACGCTGCCTCCCTCATGCTGCCTCCCTCATGCTGCCTCCCTCACACACGCTGCCTCCCTCCCTCACGCTGCCTCCCTTACTCACGCTGCCTCCCTCACGCTGCCTCCCTCATGCTGCCTCCCTCACACTGCCTCCCTCACACTGCCTCCCTCACACTGCCTCCCTCACGCTGCCTCCCTCATGCTGCCTCCCTCATGCTGCCTCCCTCACACTGCCTCCCTCACCCTCCTCCCTCACGCTGCCTCCCTCATGCTGCCTCCCTCACACTGCCTCCCTCACCCTCCTCCCTCACGCTGCCTCCCTCACACACGCTGCCTCCCTCCCTCACGCTGCCTCCCTCACACACGCTGCAACACACATGCTGCCTCCTTTACACACGCTGCCTCCCTCATGCTGCCTCCCTTACACATGCTGCCTCCCTTACACACGCTGCCTCCCTGTAAATTGTCCGGCTGCGATTTTATGAACAGTTCGGCAGTCTTATGGGTTGGGGGGTAGAAGCTGTTGAGGAGCCTTTTGGACCTAGATTTGGTGCTCCGGGTACCGCTTGCCGTGCGGTAGCAGAGAGAACAGTCTATGACTCGGGTGGCTGGAGTCTCTGAGAATTTTATGGGCTTTCCTCTGACACCGTCTAGTATATAGGTCCTGGATGGCAGGAAGCTTGGCCCCAGTAATGTACTGGGCCGTTCGCACTACCCTCTGTAGCGCCTTACGGTCAGATGCCGAGCACTTGCCAAACCAGGCGGTGATGCAACCGGTCAGGATGCTCTCGATGGTGCAGCTGTAGAACCTTTTGAGTGTGTGTGTGTGTGCAGGCATAGCAGAGGAGAGCAGGGGACAGCCATAGGGGATTCCACGTTGCTGTGATCTGATGGCGGATAAATAAAACAGTTTACTTATGCTATAATATCTGGCATGGTCACGCGAGAGAGGTAACAGCTGGCTCTGGTCTACTTATTGTCCCCTGCTGCTCGCCCCACCCATTCCAGAAGAAAATGAGGGAGTGGGATGTCTCACTTTCTCTACCGTCTCTGATCTGAACACAGAGAGGATGAGATGAAGCCTTCTGATTGGACCTCATAGAAATACAACATCTGAGTCTGATTCCATGGCCACCCATGGAGAGATGGCCACCCATGGAGAGAGAGAGAGAGAGAGAGAGAGAGAGAGAGAGAGAGAGAGAGAGAGAGGGGGAGAGAAAGAGATGGCATGAGGGAGAGAGAGAGAGAGACAGAAAGAGAAAGAGAAAGAGAGAAAGAGACAGAGAAAGGGATAGAGAGAAAGAGAGAGAGAGTTAGCATAGTGGGGAAGATACGGTGGTATTGCTGGCTCTGGGCAACATCACTATGGCGGAAGAGCAACCTGTTGCCATGGCGACAACATAGAAGCAATAGGTCAAAATTATTGGGGAATGTATCTGAAAAAAAACATATTTACTGGTGGTCTGACCTGTAATAACCAGACTGGTGGTCTGACCTGTAATAACCAGACTGGTGGTCTGACCTGTAATAACCAGACTGGTGGTCTGACCTGTAATAACCAGACTGGTGGTCTGACCTGTAATAACCAGACTGGTGGTCTGACCTGTAATAACCAGACTGGTGGTCTGACCAGTAATAACCAGACTGGTGGTCTGACCTGCAATAACCAGACTGGTGGTCTGACCTGTAATAACCAGACTGGTGGTCTGACCAGTAATAACCAGACTGGTGGTCTGACCTGTAATAACCAGACTGGTGGTCTGACCAGTAATAACCAGACTGGTGGTCTGACCAGTAATAACCAGACTGGGGGTCTGACCTGTAATAACCAGACTGGTGGTCTGACCTGTAATAACTAGACTGGTGGTCTGACCTGTAATAACCAGACTGGTGGTCTGACCTGTAATAACCAGACTGGTGGTCTGACCTGTAATAACCAGACTGGTGGTCTGACCAGTAATAGCCAGACTGGTGGTCTGACCTGTAATAACCAGACTGGTGGTCTGACCTGTAATAACCAGACTGGTGGTCTGACCAGTAATAGCCAGACTGGTGGTCTGACCTGTAATAACCAGACTGGTGGTCTGACCTGTAATAACCAGACTGGTGGTCTGACCAGTAATAGCCAGACTGGTGGTCTGACCTGTAATAACCAGACTGGGGGTCTGACCAGTAATAGCCAGACTGGTGGTCTGACCTGTAATAACCAGACTGGTGGTCTGACCTGTAATAACCAGACTGGTGGTCTGACCTTTACTGTGGATGTGTCCAAAATGGAGCCCTATATTACAATAGTGAACTAGTTTTAGGGCTCTGGTCAAAAGTTGTTTACTATACATTGACTAGGGTGACATTGTGGACGTACACAGTGTATGTGATGCAGTGTGCAGTCTGAGTCACAGCCAGACAGAACTGTCTCATCTCTGCAGAACAAAACAACCTGCTCTTAGTTTGGCCACGAATATGTCAGGAATCAGCACACACACACACACACACACACACACACACACACACACACACACACACACACACACACACACACACACACACAGACACACACACACACACACACACACACACACACACACACACACACACACACACACACACACACACACACACGTCAGGAACCAGCAGGCTAACCCTCTCCAGTCTTCACTCTCTTCACTCCAGCTCTAAAATACTATGTTTCCCTGTTTCATTTAGAAATACAGAAGAGTACACAGAGTAATGAACAGAGAAACATACAGACAGAGAGAAACAGACACAGGGAGATAGAGACAGAGATATAGACAGAGAGGCAGATAGACAAAGTGTTAAACAGAGAGACAGAGACACAGAGAGAGAAACAGAGAGACAGAGACACAGAGACACAGAGACACAGAGACACAGAGACACAGAGAGACAGAGACACAGAGAGAGACAGACAGACAGACAGACAGACAGACAGACAGACAGACAGACAGACAGACAGACAGACAGAGACATGATTCCCCTATATTTCCCACTGTCTCAGTGATGGTAATGGGGATAACAAGCCATGGCTCATGTGGCCGGGGTCCAAGGTTCCCTCTAGGCCGTGCTCGGCCGTGCATCTCCTCCAGGCCTCGCAGAAGAGATGCCGGGCAGAGACGCAAGAGATAGAACTTCACTGAGTTCGCCCCGTTAGTTTGCACAATATAGATCAAAATGTTTTCTGTGATCGAATCAACATTATATCGGCCACTTTTCAATGCAACAAACCAAAACAAATCTAACTTGGCAAGATTGAGTCTGTGATTTTGTTGTAGGCAGAGCCAGAGCGCAACGGAGTGTAAATCTGTTGGCTTGGTAACCCACTAGAGGTCTTTCAATCGCTCTTTTCAGTTCCGATCAGAGCCGAGCATGTGCACATTTGTTGATATTCTTTGCTAGTTAGCGAGTTATTAGCCCAGTTGTAGGTAAGTGTAGGTCAGCAATGGGGAGTTACTGCGCTTCCTACAAGAGCACAAATCGTGTAGGCTACATTTCAAGCTGTCTTTGAAAAGGCATTTGGGTTAATTAAAAGCCTATGTCTTAATTAAATTGGGCAGTGTTGTATTTTGAGACAGGCTTGAATATGCAAATAAGCCAATAGACAGAGGGGCAGGCTACATTGTCTAATTCTATTTATGTTAATAATAACAACATGTATTTTTGTAAAGTGGTTTCTTGCATAATACAACACAATACAATGCAATTTACAGGCACCTATTTGGATCACGGCGTTACAGTAAAAAATCCTGAATTAATGTCAACCCCGTCATATTGAATAAAAACTCATGTAGGCTGGCACTGAACACCACATACAGGGCATTTGGAAAGTTTTCAGACCCCTTGACCTTTTTCCACATTTTGTAATGTTCCTTGCCTTATACTAAAATGGATTAAATCGCTTTATTTCTCAATTTACACAAAATACCCCATATTGACAAAACAAAAAAAACTGTTTTTTAGACATTTTTGCAAATGTATAGTAAAAAAAATTACGGAAATATCACATTTACATAAGTATTCAGACCCTTTACTCAGTAGTTTGTTGAAGCACCTTTTGCAGCGATTACAGCCTCTAGTCTTCTTGGGTATGACACTACAAGCTTGGCACACCTGTATTTGGGGAGTTTCTCCCATTCTTCTCTGCAGATCCTCTCAAGCTATGTCAGCTCTGGCTGGGGTGCTTTGCTGTACAGCTATTTTCAGGTCTCTCCAGAGAGAGAGGTTCAAGTCCGGTCTCTGGCTGGGCCACTCAAGGACATTGAGACTTGTCCCGATGCCACTCCTGCATTGTCTTGGCTGTGTGCTTAGGGTCGTTGTCCTGTTGGAAGTGAACCTTCGTCACAGTCTGAGGTCCTGAGCGCTCTGGAGCAGGTTTTCATCAAGGATCTCTCTGTACTTTGCTCTGTTCATCTTTCCTTCGAACCTGACTAGTCTCCCAGTCCCTGCCGCTGAAAAACATTCCCACAGCAGGATGCTGCCACCAGGGGGAGCACCCCCCTATCCACATCGACGGGACAGTAGTGGAAAGTTTGAAGTTCCTCAGCGTACACATCACAGACAAACTGAAATGGTCCACCCACACAGACAGCGTGGTGAAGAAGGCGCAACAGCGCCTCTTCAACCTCAGGAGGCTGAAGAAATGTGGCTTGTCACCAAAAACACTCACAAACTTTTACAGATGCACAATCGAGAGCATCCTGTCGGGCTGTATCACCGTCTGGTACGGCAACTGCTCCCCCCAGAACCGCAAGGCTCTCCAGAGGGTAATGAGGTCTGCACAACGCATCGCCGGGGGCAAACTACCTGCCCTCCAAGACACCTACACCACCCGATATCACAGGAAGGCCAGAAAGATCATCAAGGACAACAACCACCCGAGCCACTGCCTGTTCACCCCGCTATCATCCAGAAAGCGAGGTCAGTACAGGTGCATTAAAGCTGAGACCGAGAGACTGAAAAACAGCTTCTATCTCAAGGCCATCAGACTGTTAAACAGCCATCACTAACATTGAGTGGCTGCTGCCAACATACTGACTCAAATCTCTAGTCACTTTAATAATTAAAAATTGGATGTAATAAATGTATCACTAGTCACTTTAAACAATGCCACTTTATATAATGTTTACATACCCTACATTACTCATCTCGTATGTATATACTGTACTCTATACCATCTACTGCATCTTGCCTATGCCGTCCGGCCATCGCTCATCCATATATTTATATGTACATATTCTTATTCATTCCTTACACTTGTGTGTATAAGGTAGTTGTTGTGAAATTGTTAGATTACTTATAGATATTACTGCATGGTCGGAACTATAAGCACAAGCATTTCGCTACACTCGCATTAACATCTGCTACCCATGTGTATGTGACCAATACAATTTTATTTTATTTGAGATTTGATTTGATTTGACCATGCTTCACCATAGGGATGGTGCCAGGTTTCCTCCAGATGTGACGCTTGGCATTCAGCGAAAGAGTTCAAGCTTGGTTTTATCAGACCAGAGAATCTTGTTTCTCACGGTCTAAGAGTCCTTTAGGTGGAGTGCTGCAGAGATGGTTGTCTTTCTGGAATGTTCTCTCATCTCCACAGAGGAACTCTGGAGCTCTGTCAGAGTAACCATCGGGTTCCTGGTCACCTCCCCAACTAAGGCCCTTCTCCCCAGATTGCTCAGTTTGGCCGGGCGGCCAGCTCTAGGAAGAATCTTGGTGGTTCCAAACTTCTTCCATTTAGGAAGGATTGAGGCCACTGTGTTCTTGAGGACCTTCAATAATGCAGACATATTTTGGTACCCTTCCCCAGATCTGTGTCTCGACACAATCCTGTCTCGGAGCTCTGCTGACAATTCTTTCGACCTCATGGCTTCGTTTTTGCTCTGACATGCACTGTCAACTGTGGGACCATATATAGACAGGTGTGTGCCTTTCCAAATCAATTCCAATCAATTTACCACAAGTGGACTCCAATGAACAATGGAAACAGGATGCACCTGAGCTCAATTTAGAGTCTCCCATAGCAACGGGTCTGAATACTTATTTAAATAAGGTATTATTATTATTTTATTTTTAAATTTGCAAACATTTCTAAACCCTGTTTTCGCTTTGACGTTATGGCGTATTGTGTGCAGACTGATAATGAAAAATAATAATTTAATACATTTTAGAAAAAGGCCGTAAAATAACAAAATGTGGAATAGGGATCTGAATACTTTGTTTATTATATATTATTTAAATATTTAATTATTTAACTAGTCAGTTAAGAACAAATTCTTATTTACAATGACGGCCTACCAAAAGGCAAAAGGCCTCCTGCGGGGACGGGGGCCTGGGATCAAAAAAATAAATACAATATAAATATAGGACATAACACACATCACAACAAGAGAGACACATCACTACATAAAGAGAGAGGTTGTAGGCTACTGTAGGCTATATCATATAAATCCAAAGCTATTTCCATGTGAATGTTATTGGATTTGCTCCATTGGTTTTGAAGGTAGGCCTATATTATGCTTAAATAGCCACAAAAGCCTATTGGCTACTGTCTAAAACTGTAACAGTACAGCTCCTCTGTGTTCACGTAAACGAGCACCGGAAGTTGCACAATATTTCTCACAACGTTCACGTTTCCGCTCACGAAACCAAACATTTTCTCAGTGACCCCAAACATTTTAGGGATCATTGCTGGGTTCCCTGATGATCTTCTTCTGGTCCTTCCTGTGACACCTGGTGTTGTAGGTGTTCTGGAGGACAGGTAGTGAGCATCCAACGGTGCGTTGGGCTTCCCACCTTCTGTAGCGTACTACCCTCTGTAGCACCATGCGTTCCACGGTGGTGGAGTTGCCATACTAGGCTGTGACGCAGCCCGACAGTATGCTCTCGATGGGGCTCCTGTAGAATACCGTGAGATACTAGGCTGTGACGCAGCCCGACAGTATGCTCTCGATGGGGCTCCTGTAGAATACCGTGAGATACTAGGCTGTGATGCAGCCCGACAGTATGCTCTCGATGGGGCTCCTGTAGAATACCGTGAGATACTAGGCTGTGATGCAGCCCGACAGTATGCTCTCGATGGGGCTCCTGTAGAATACCGTGAGATACTAGGCTGTGATGCAGCCCGACAGTATGCTCTCGATGGGGCTCCTGTAGAATACCGTGAGATACTAGGCTGTGATGCAGCCCGACAGTATGCTCTCGATGGGGCTCCTGTAGAATACCGTGAGATACTAGGCTGTGATGCAGCCCGACAGTATGCTCTCGATGGGGCTCCTGTAGAATACCGTGAGATACTAGGCTGTGATGCAGCCCGACAGTATGCTCTCGATGGGGCTCCTGTAGAATACCGTGAGATACTAGGCTGTGATGCAGCCCGACAGTATGCTCTCGATGGGGCTCCTGTAGAATACCGTGAGATACTAGGCTGTGATGCAGCCCGACAGTATGCTCTCGATGGGGCTCCTGTAGAATACCGTGAGATACTAGGCTGTGATGCAGCCCGACAGTATGCTCTCGATGGGGCTCCTGTAGAATACCGTGAGATACTAGGCGGTGATGCAGCCCGACAGTATGCTCTCGATGGGGCTCCTGTAGAATACCGTGAGAGCCGCCTGGGGGCCACATTTCTTCAGCGTCCCTGTCGTGCTTTCTTCACCATAGTATTTGTGTGATTTTACCATTTCAGCTCCTTGAGATGTGTACGCCGAGGAATTTGTCGTTTTTTGACCATCTCCTCTGGCGGCCCCATTGATGAGGACATGATCGGGCTGGTTCCTCCTGAAGGTTTCCTCCAGCTCCTTTGTTTTGTGTTGGAGGGAGAGGTCGTTTACCTGGCACCCCACTGCCAGAGTGCCTTCCTCCTCGCTGTAGGCCATCTCGTCATTGTTGGTGATCAGGCCTACTACTGTCGTGCCGTCAGCTAACAGTTGGAACTGTGTAAGGCCATACAGTCGTGGGTATACAGGCAGTACAGAAGGAGATTGAGGACGTGTCCTTGTGGGGCCCCTCCCCCCTGCGGTGGTACCGTAAGGAAGTCCAGGACATAGTTACAAAGGGAAGAGTTCAGTCCCAAGGGCCATGATCTTTGTGGTGAGCTTAAAGGGCACTTTCGTATTGAAGGCCAAGCTGTAGTTGATGAACAGCATCCTCACATACTTTATGCATTTGCGGAATAATTTAAATTTGTGTAAAAGGGATCCGTAGCACAGAGAAGTTAATAACCTTTCTGTCACAGTCGTTCCGCTAGCGAACCACCTCGACAACATCCGATGAAATTGCAGAGCGCCAAATTCAAAATACAGAAATAGTCATAATAAACATTCATAAAAATACAAGTGTTATACATCGGCTTAAAGATTAACTTCTTGTTAATCCAGCCGCTTTGTCAGATTTCAAAAACTCAGTTTTGTTGGCGTGTTTTGTTCAGTAATCCGATGGCTCAAAGGCGGTCAAAACATGCAGACGAATACATCCTAATAGTACCGGTAAAGTTCGTTGAAACATGTCAAACGATGTTCATAATTAATCCTCAGGTTGTCAATTGCCTAATTAATCGATAATATTTAAACCGGACAATAGCGTATTCAATAGAAAGGAAAAACAACGAAGGGCTCGCACTTGGTCACGTGCGCAAACCAGCACTGCATGCTTCTACAGTCCACTGACAGAAAGGTGTCATTCTTCTTCATTTTTCAGAAAACAAGCCTGAAACAATGTCTGAAGACTGTTGGCATCTAGTGGAAGCCATAGGAACTGCAAGCTGGGTCCTAACCCATTAGATACTCTATAGGAACTGCACGTTTTCAATTGAAAACTACCCACATCAAAAAAAATCCCACATCCTGGATGGATTTTCCTCAGGTTTTCGCCTGCCATATCAGTTCTGTTACACTCACAGACATTATTTTAACAGTTTTGGAAACTTTAGATTGTTTTCTATCCAAATCTATTATATGCATATCCTAGCTTCTGGGCCTGAGTAACAGGCAGTTTACTTTGGGCACGCTTCTCATCCAGACATCGAAATACTGCCCCCAAGCCATAAGAAGTTAATGCGTTTGAGCCAATCAGTTGTGTTATGGCAAGGTAGAGGTGGTATACAGAAGATAGCCCTATTTGGTAAAAGACCAAGTACATATTATGGCAAGAACAGCTCAAATAAGCAAAGAGTAATGACAGTCCATCATTACATTAAGACAGGAAGGTCACTTTGAAAGTTTCTTCAAGTGCAGTCGCAAAAACCATCAAGCGAAATGAGGAAACTGGCTCTCATGAGGACCGCCACAGGAAAGGAAGACCCAGAGTTACCTTTGCTGCAGAGGTTAAGTTCATTAGAGTTAACTGCACCTCAGATTGCAGCACAAATAAGTTTAACCCTTGTGTTGCCTTGTGGGTAAAAAATGACCCACCACTATCTGAGAAAACCCCCTACATGATATTTATTAAACTTGAAATGTGATGACTTTTCCTAGAGTGACTCCAACATTAGAAAAAGTGAAACATCGCCTTTGTTCATATTTCCAGGAAAGCTGTACACCACCAGGGTAGAAAGAATGTCTTAGGGTCATTTCTGAAAAATAATTTACACACCACAAAAACCACACACACACACACACACACACACACACACACACACACACACACACACACACACACACACACACACACACACACACACACACACACACACACACACACACACACACACACACACACACACACACACTGAGAAATGTAGATTATGTGTGCTACTGATTGAAACATTTCTTGAAAGCAGTGTTTACCAATGGGGAATGTATTCAGAGGCTATAAAGGTGCTGCAGATGACAGTCCCCTCAGTTATCTCTTTGCTGAAGCCATGAGTGACAAATAAAATGGTCCTTGTCACCATATAACAATCCTAATGACACAAAATGTCATAAGGAAGAACCCAGGGCCCACAAGACATGCAGGACATTGCCTCAACATTCTACATGTTCATCACACCAGCAATCAAAAAAATCATCCTGGAAATGACAAATTTGTGAAATTGGCGGAGCCGGGAGGGTTGTGTCGTTTTGGGACCTCTTTGTGTTCACTTGTTTTGGCACCTCTCAACATCCCTCAGTATCACCATCTATGCACCCGTCCACTCACTTCCACTTCCACTACTGACTATACACACACCATTGTTACTTGGATATAGTTTACTTTATTTAATAAATATGTTTGTAATTTCTTTATCTCCTCGTTATCTCCCTCTTTGTTACAGGCTACGGAACGGCTCATATCATCTTTGTCCCATTATGGCACCGTATTCCCTATATAGTGCTCTACTGTTGACCCGGGAGTAGGGAATATAGGCGGTCTTGTGAGATGCAGACCTCCATGTTGCCTCGGTGTTGTGTGTGGTGCTGTGGTATAGTGGTGGACCAGTATACTGGTATTACCATATAGATTGGCTGTCCTGGCCTGGCTGACAGTTGCATTTTGATGGAACAGAGAAAGATGGAATGATGGTGATGGAATGGTTTGTTGCCATGTAGGATAGGAGGGGGTAGTGGCCAGACCTCAAGGGGGTTTGTGTTTGTGTTTGTGTGTGTGTGTGTGTGTGTGTGTGTGTGTGTGTGTGTGTGTGTGTGTGTGTGTGTGTGTCCATGGAAAAGGTCACGCACACAGAAACACAGAGGGCACATATTGTATATTCATCCCATCTTATTTCAACAACCACCCAGAAGACCAGGAAGGAAATGAATAATGGAGGGGACGGAGATGGATCCTGTCCATCCTGTACCCTGATTTACAGAGCAAGAGGACGCTGACCCTAGTGTGATGGCTGTAGAGCGTGACGGAACATAACATAGCCTGGTAGATCGTAATACAGAGTTGCAGAGTTCTAGGAAGGATCAGTTCATTTAATAAGCTTAAAGGGATGTGCTATTATTTCCTCGTTGGGACACTGTTCTCTCTGTGCTCTGTTACTCTATATGGAAATGTTATTTCTCCCACTTACAGAGTGGCCGGGATTCAATCATAGGCATGTTGTCAACAAGTGTACTGCACTGCCGACAACGTCCCGTTAAAAGGTATTTTCCCAGATGTTGGCAATTTCTCTATGAAACAAATTACCTGCAGTCAAGGTTGGGGAGTAACTGATAACATGTCATCAGTTACATGTAATCTGATTACAAAAAAAAAAAGAATCAGTTATATTACCAGCAAAAATAGTGTAATCAGATTACAGATACTTTTGTAAAAGTGGATTACTTCTTGGATTACTTTTAAATTCAGAAAGGATGTTTTGGGGAGAGAAAAAAAACCATGATGACACTTTTCTGTTTTTCTCAATGACATTCAATTCAGCATTGAACGAAGGATCAAGTTTTACATTTACATTTAAGTCATTTAGCAGACGCTCTTATCCAGAGCGACTTACAAATTGGTGCATTCACCTTATGATATCCAGTGGAACAACCACTTTACAATAGTGCATCTAACTCTTTTAAGGGGGAGGGGGGGGTTAGAAGGATTACTTTATCCTATCCTAGGTATTCCTTAAAGAGGTGGGGTTTCAGGTGTCTCCGGAAGGTGGTGATTGACTCCGCTGACCTGGCGTCGTGAGGGAGTTTGTTCCACCATTGGGGTGCCAGAGCAGCGAACAGTTTTGACTGGGCTGAGCGGGAACTGTACTTCCTCAGAGGTAGGGAGGCGAGCAGGCCAGAGGTGGATGAACGCAGTGCCCTTGTTTGGGTGTAGGGCCTGATCAGAGCCTGAAGGTACGGAGGTGCCGTTCCCCTCACAGCTCCGTAGGCAAGCACCATGGTCTTGTAGCGGATGCGAGCTTCAACTGGAAGCCAGTGGAGAGAGCGGAGGAGCGGGGTGACGTGAGAGAACTTGGGAAGGTTGAACACCAGACGGGCTGCGGCGTTCTGGATGAGTTGTAGGGGTTTAATAGCACAGGCAGGGAGCCCAGCCAACAGCGAGTTGCAGTAATCCAGACGGGAGATGACAAGTGCCTGGATTAGGACCTGCGCCGCTTCCTGTGTGAGGCAGGGTCGTACTCTGCGAATGTTGTAGAGCATGAACCTACAGGAACGGGTCACCGCCTTGATGTGAGTTGAGAACGACAGGGTGTTGTCCAGGATCACGCCAAGGTTCTTAGCACTCTGGGAGGAGGACACAATGGAGTTGTCAACCGTGATGGCGAGATCATGGAACGGGCAGTCCTTCCCCGGGAGGAAGAGCAGCTCCGTCTTGCCGAGGTTCAGCTTGAGGTGGTGATCCGTCATCCACACTGATATGTCTGCCAGACATGCAGAGATGCGATTCGCCACCTGGTTATCAGAGGGGGGAAAGGAGAAGATTAATTGTGTGTCGTCTGCATAGCAATGATAGGAGAGACCATGTGAGGATATGACAGAGCCAAGTGACTTGGTGTATAGCGAGAATAGGAGAGGGCCTAGAACAGAGCCCTGGGGGACACCAGTGGTGAGAGCACGTGGTGCGGAGACAGATTCTCGCCACGCCACCTGGTAGGAGCGACCTGTCAGGTAGGACGCAATCCAAGCGTGGGCCGCGCCGGAGATGCCCAGCTCGGAGAGGGTGGAGAGGAGGATCTGATGGTTCACAGTATCAAAGGCAGCCGATAGGTCTAGAAGGATGAGAGCAGAGGAGAGAGAGTTAGCTTTAGCAGTGCGGAGCGCCTCCGTGACACAGAGAAGAGCAGTCTCAGTTGAATGACTAGTCTTGAAACCTGACTGATTTGGATCAAGAAGGTCATTCTGAGAGAGATAGCAGGAGAGCTGGCCAAGGACGGCACGTTCAAGAGTTTTGGAGAGAAAAGAAAGAAGGGATACTGGTCTGTAGTTGTTGACATCGGAGGGATCGAGTGTAGGTTTTTTCAGAAGGGGTGCAACTCTCGCTCTCTTGAAGACGGAAGGGACGTAGCCAGCGGTCAAGGATGAGTTGATGAGCGAGGTGAGGTAAGGGAGAAGGTCTCCGGAAATGGTCTGGAGAAGAGAGGAGGGGATAGGGTCAAGCGGGCAGGTTGTTGGGCGGCCGGCCGTCACAAGACGCGAGATTTCATCTGGAGAGAGAGGGGAGAAAGAGGTCAAAGCACAGGGTAGGGCAGTGTGAGCAGAACCAGCGGTGTCGTTTGACTTAGCAAACGAGGATCGGATGTCGTCGACCTTTTTTTCAAAATGGTTGACGAAGTCATCTGCAGAGAGGGAGGAGGGGGGAGGAGGGGGAGGAGGATTCAGGAGGGAGGAGAAGGTGGCAAAGAGCTTCCTAGGGTTAGAGGCAGATGCTTGGAATTTAGAGTGGTAGAAAGTGGCTTTAGCAGCAGAGACAGAAGAGGAGAATGTAGAGAGGAGGGAGTGAAAGGATGCCAGGTCCGCAGGGAGGCGAGTTTTCCTCCATTTCCGCTCGGCTGCCCGGAGCCCTGTTCTGTGAGCTCGCAGTGAGTCGTCGAGCCACGGAGCAGGAGGGGAGGACCGAGCCGGCCTGGAGGATAGGGGACATAGAGAGTCAAAGGATGCAGAAAGGGAGGAGAGGAGGGTTGAGGAGGCAGAATCAGGAGATAGGTTGGAGAAGGTTTGAGCAGAGGGAAGAGATGATAGGATGGAAGAGGAGAGAGTAGCGGGGGAGAGAGAGCGAAGGTTGGGACGGCGCGATACCATCCGAGTAGGGGCAGTGTGGGAAGTGTTGGATGAGAGCGAGAGGGAAAAGGATACAAGGTAGTGGTCGGAGACTTGGAGGGGAGTTGCAGTGAGATTAGTGGAAGAACAGCATCTAGTAAAGATGAGGTCAAGCGTATTGCCTGCCTTGTGAGTAGGGGGGGAAGGTGAGAGGGTGAGGTCAAAAGAGGAGAGGAGTGGAAAGAAGGAGGCAGAGAGGAATGAGTCAAAGGTAGACGTGGGGAGGTTAAAGTCACCCAGAACTGTGAGAGGTGAGCCATCCTCAGGAAAGGAACTTATCAGGGCGTCAAGCTCATCGATGAACTCTCCAAGGGAACCTGGAGGGCGATAAATGATAAGGATGTTAAGCTTGAAAGGGCTGGTAACTGTGACAGCATGGAATTCAAAGGAGGCGATAGACAGATGGGTCAGGGGAGAAAGAGAGAATGTCCACTTGGGAGAGATGAGGATCCCAGTACCACCACCCCGCTGACCAGAAGCTCTCGGGGTGTGCGAGAACACGTGGGCAGACGAGGAGAGAGCAGTAGGAGTAGCAGTGTTATCAGTGGTAATCCATGTTTCCGTCAGTGCCAAGAAGTCGAGGGACTGGAGGGACGCATAGGCTGAGATGAACTCTGCCTTGTTGGCCGCAGATCGGCAGTTCCAGAGGCTGCCGGAGACCTGGAACTCCACGTGGGTCGTGCGCGCTGGGACCACCAGGTTAGAGTAGCGGCGGCCACGCGGTGTGAAGCGTTTGTATGGTCTGTGCAGAGAGGAGAGAAGAGGGATAGACAGACACATAGTTGACAGGCTACAGAAGAGGCTACGCTAATGCAAAGGAGATTAGAATGACAAGTGGACTACACGTCTCGAATGTTCAGAAAGTTAAGCTTACGTTGCAAAAAAAAATAAAATCTTATTGACTAAAATGATATAGTACTGCTGGCTGGTGAAGTAGGCTGGCTAGCAGTGGCTGCGTTGTTGACTTTGTTTGAAAGTGTAGCTGGCTAGGTAACCTCTAACTGGCTAGGTAACCTCGACAATTTCTCTAAATTTCTCTAAACTACACAATTATCTTGGATACAAGGACAGCAAAGACAACTATGTAGCTAGCTAACACTACGCTAATCAAGTCGTTCCGTTGTAATGTAAGTTTCTACAGTGCTGCTATTCGGTAGAAGTTGGCTAGCTAGCAGTGTTAGCTAGCAGTGTTGACTAGGTAGGAGAACGGCAGCGCGGCGGACGAAAATAGCTGGCTAGCTAACCGATAATTACTCAAAACTACACAATTATCTTAGATACAAAGATAGCAAAGACAACTATGTAGCTAGCTAACACTACACTAATCAAGTCGTTCCGTTGTAATGTAATCGTTTCTACAGTGCTGCTATTCGGTGGCTAGCTGGCTAGCTAGCAGTGTTGACTACGTTACGTTACGTTAGGACGAAAATAGCTGGCTAGCGAACCTCAATAACTACACAATTATCTTTGATACAAAGACGGCTATGTAGCTAGCTAAGTAGCTAGCTAAGATCAAACAAATCAAAGATAGCAAAGACAACTGTGTAGCTAGCTAACACTACACTAATCAAGTCGTTCCGTTGTAATGCAATCGTTTCTACAGTGCTGCTATTCGGTGGCTAGCTGGCTAGCTAGCAGTGTTGACTACGTTACGTTACGTTAGGACGAAAATAGCTGGCTAGCGAACCTCAATAACTACACAATTATCTTTGATACAAAGACGGCTATGTAGCTAGCTAAGATCAAACAAATCAAACCGTTGTACTGTAATGAAAATGAAAATGAAATGGTAATACTACCTGTGGAGCGAAGCGGAATGCGGAATGCGACTACTCGCTCCAACCCGGAAGTTGCAAGGTTGAAGTTTGTTCCTCCTGAGGGAGTCATGATTACACACCAAATGTGTTTGATGGATCCATTTTTTTTTATGCCTTTCAAAGATGCACCCCAGGATCTTAAGCACAACAAACTCACAACATATACAGTATGAATTGGATTTGTAACATATAATACGAACTGCAAAAAAAATAAAGGACGTAGCATATTACAGGATGTAACAAACCACACGAAATGGATGACATAGTACACAATTTGATGACGTAGTATACAATTTCATGATGTAGTACACGAAAAACAGGGACCACTTTTGACTCGGAATCACCACTCAAAACTACTGGCTGAAAATATACAAAAGTTCAAGAGTGCATCTTCAAAGGTTAAGGTATTTCCAAAGTAATCAGATTGTTACTGAGTTTGTTACATTACTGATTACAATTTTGGACAGGTGACTAGTAACTGTAACAGATTACATTTAGAAAGTAACCTACCCAACCCTGCCTGCAGTGTGATATTGCGGCTTTGATTGAATCCCGGCCTGCGTCCTTCTAATGATTGTAAAACAACTTAGTTGACGTTTACCAGAGGACTCCACGTTCAGCTACAGACACACTTCATTAACATGGTGACAATGACCCTGCCTCACCCCAATTATCACCTGCATTACTGCCATCACTCTCCCTGATTATCTGAGGAAAACACACACACACACACACACACACACACACACACACACACACACACACACACACACACACACACACACACACACACACCTCATTTGCAGGATGAAAACCTCCAGGTTTTGAAAACGTGTAGGCTTACTTGCCTCGTCAACACTGTCACCTTGACGATAATGATCAATAGCCTCATATTTGAAGTCTTCACTCAGTCAGTTCAGATAATTAGAAAAAGCTAATGAAGAGCATTACTACACACAGACAGACAGACACAGAGAATGATCTGTAAGGTCCCTTAGTCGAGCAGTGAATGTCAAACACAGATTCAACCACAAAGACCAGGGAGGTTTTCCAATGCCTCGCAAAGAAGGACACCTATTGGTAGTTACACTTTGAATGGTGTATCATTACAGCCTGTCACTACAAAGATACCGGCGTCTTTCATTACTCTGTTGCCGGAGAGGAAAATGTTTCATCTTATACCCTAGAAAGATGGCGCCGGAGGGTAGGGATGCCGTCTTATCGGCTCTCAAACAACCACGCTATTTTGTTAGTTTTTTCACGTTGTTCGTAACTTGTTTTGTACATAATGTTGCTGCTACCATCTCTTATGACCGAAAAGAGCTTCTGGACATCAGAACTGGGATTACTCACCTCAGATTGGACGAGGAGTTCTTCTTCAATGATTCGGACGCGAGGGATATACTACAGACACTCAACCAGGCCCAGATTCCAGTGATTCGCTGGAAAAGGAAACGTAGGTTTCGCGGAAAGAGATCAGGATGCCTTGTGAGGATCAGGCAACGAGTGGCTAATCTGCTTTTGCCTTCCGTCCTGCTAGCTAACGTTCAATCGCTGGAAAACAAATGGGACGAACTGAAAGCACGTATATCATTAAAAAAACTGTAATATCTTATGTTTCACTGAGTCGTGGCTGAACGACGATATTTAGAACATACAGCTGGCGGGTTATACACTCTATCGGCAGGACAGAACAGCAGCCTCTGGTAAGACACAGGGCGGGGGCCTATGCATATTTGTAAACAATAGCTGGAGCATGATATCTAAGGGTTTAGCTTACCTCATGATAAGCTGCAGACCACACTATTTACCTAAAGCGTTTTCATCTGTATTTTTCGTAGCTGTCTACATACCACCACAGACCGAGGCTGGCACTAAAACCGCACTTAATGAGCTGTATTCCACCAATAGCAAGCAGGAAAATGCTCATCCAGAGGCGGTGCTCCTAGTGGCCGGGGACTTTAATGCAGGGAAACTCTCTGTTATTATCTATGCATAGTCACTTTAATAACTCTACCTACATGTACATATTACATAATTACCTCGACACCGGTGCCCCCGCACATTGACACATTGACTCTGTTCCCGGTATCCCTTGTATAAAGCCCCACTATTGTTATTTACCGCTGCTCTTTAATCATTTGTTATTCTTATCTCTTACTTTTTGGGGGATTTTCTTAAAACTGCGTTGTTGTTTAAGGACTTGTAAGTAAGCATTTCACTGTAACGTCTACACCTGTTGTATTCGGCGCATGTGACAAATCAAATTTGATTTGATTTGAAGGAAACCGCTCAGTGATTTCACCATGAGGCCAACAGTGACTTTAAAACAGTGGGTATGATAGGAGAAAACTGAGGATGGATCAACAACATTGTAGTTACTCCACAATACCAACCTAATTGACAGAGTGAAAAGAAGAAAGCCTGTACAGAAGGCACTAAAGTAATATTGCAAAAAAAATGTGGCAAAGCAAATTACCTTTTTTTCCTGAACACAATTTTGAAAAGATGAATGGACAAATGTTTCACAATCGAGATTTGGAACACTCTTAGCGACTTACCCAGAAAGCTGTGTTCGCTGCCAAAGGTTCTTCTACAAAGTACTGACTCAGGGGTGTGAAAACTTATGTAAATTAGATATTTCTGTATTTCATTTTCAAAAAACTCTTAATAACATGATCACTTTGTCATTATGAGTCATTGTGTGTAGTTGGGTGAGAAAAGTATCTATTTAATCCATTTTGAATTCAGGCAACAAAATGTGGAATAAATCAAGGGGTATGAAGACCCTGTGTATATATATACGTATATAGAATGAGATCCAGGAGGTGTGTCTTTTGCTGTGTGTGTGTGTGTACGTGCCTGCATACTGTATATGTGTGGCCCAGGCAAAGAGAACAGCAAACAAAAGGCAGTTAATTAATTTGGACAGAGCTAGCGCACAACAGCCATCCTTCCCTAATGTACTGGCCTTATTACCTTCAAGTAATTAGAGGGAGAGAAAGGAGAAGAGAGAGAGATCGAGAGGGAGAGAGAGAAAATGAGACCCATGCTGACTGCACTGAGACATTTAGAGAAAACGAATTGGAGGAGAGAGAATGTGATCTGATAACTGATTAATACTACTGGGGAAATAGATCAAACTCTCAACCAGACCATCTTGTAATGGTTGCCCTCCTTTCCTCCTTGGAGTCGTCTCTCTCTCTCTCTCACACAACCTCCTGTGGAGTCGCACCTTGCCAATTAATTGGCCCATTCTTCCTAGTGAAAGAAGGATTAAAGAGAGAGAAACCCACAGAGCCTGTATTAAACCGTCATATCTAATCAATCCATCCCTGTCACGTTCTGACCATAGTTCTTTTGTATTTTCTTTGTTTTAGTGTGGTCAGGGCGTGAGTTGGGTGGGTATGTTCTATGTTTTCTGTTTCTATGTGGGGTTTCTCGTTTGGCCTGATATGGTTCTCAATCAGAGGCAGGTGTTAGTCATTGTCTCTGATTGGGAACCATATTTAGGTAGCCTGTGTTCTATTGTGTTATCGTGTTTTGGGGGTGGTTCTTTTCAGTCTTTGTGTGTCTGCACCAGATAGAACTGTTTCGGTTTTCACTTTTGTTGTTTTGTAATTTGTAGTGTTCAGTTTTTGATTATTATTAAATTAAGATGAACACTAACCACGCTGCGCTTTGGTCCTCTCCTTCTTCCACCGACGAAAGCCGTTACAATCCCTAGGTCTACCGTAATGCAACATGCTCTATAGATGACATCATAGGATGTTAACTTAACTTAATAACTAATGTTTAAAAAAAATGTTTTTCTAATCCAATAAGTTATTTTAACAAGAATATTGTGATTATACAAATCTTATGCTTCCTCCTTAGTTGTCTCAGATGTATTGGAATAAGGTAGAAGACACATTTATAACAAAATATTATTTTAGTTTCTCTCCTTCCAAATCACCTCTCTCTCTCTCTCTAGAATTTGATGTTTTCGGGAAGATGGGTTGGGACTCTGCTGTCCTAGCTTCAGCTGGTCTCACCATTGGGGTGCCAGGTTCAGAGAAGAGCTTGGACTGTACGGTTTGAGCAGAGCCTGAAGGTCAGGGAGGGGTAGTTCCTCTTGCTGTTCTGTAGGTAAGTACCATGGTCTTGTAGTGGATGCGAGCTTCGACTGGAAGCTAGTGGAGTGTGCGGAAGAACGGGGAGATATGAGAGTACTTGGGAAGGTTGAAAACCAGGCGGGCTGCAGCGTTCTGGGTAAGTTGCCAGTAGTGAGAGTACGTGGTGCAGACACAGATTCCTTCCATGTCACCTGGTAGGAACGGCCTGCCAGGTAGGGTGCAATCCATGAGTGTGCAGAGTCTGAGACACCCAGCCCTGAGAGGGTGGAGATGAGGATCTGATAGAGTCTGAGAAGCCCAGCTCTGAGAGGGTGGAGAGGAGGATCTGATAGAGCCTGAGACGCCCAGCCCTGAGAGGGTGGAGAGGAGGATCTGATAGAGTCTGAGACACCCAGCCCTGAGAGGGTGGAGAGGAGGATCTGATAGAGCCTGAGACGCCCAGCCCTGAGAGGGTGGAGAGGAGGATCTGATAGAGTCTGAGAAGCCCAGCTCTGAGAGGGTGGAGAGGAGGATCTGATAGAGCCTGAGACGCCCAGCCCTGCGAGGGTGGAGAGGAGGATCTGATAGAGTGTGAGACACCCAGCCCTGAGAGGGTGGAGAGGAGGATCTGATAGAGCCTGAGACGCCCAGCCCTGAGAGGGTGGAGAGGAGGATCTGATGGTTCACGGTGTCGTAGGCAGCAGATAGATCTAGGAGAATGAGAACAGAGGGTCAGCTTTGGCAGTGCAGAGCCTCCGTGACACAGAGAAGAGCAGTCTCGGTTGAGTGACCCGTCTTGAAGCCTGACTGGTTAGGTAAAAAAATATTGTTCTGAAAGAGTAAACGAGAAAGTTGATCAGAGACAGCACACTCAAGTGTTTTGGAAAGAAAAGAAAGAAGGGATAGAGGTCTATAATTTTTGATGTCAGATGTGTTGAGTGTTGGTTTCTTGAGGAGGGGAGCGACTCAGGCCCTTTTGAAGTCAGAGGGGACGCAGCCAGTGGTCAGGGATGAGTTGATGATGGAAGTGAGGAGTGGGAGAAGGTCTCCAGAGATGGTCTGGAGAAGGGAGGAGGGGACGGGGTCGAGCGGTGCGGGTTGTAGGGCGGCCAGACCTCACTAGTCGCAGGAGGTCATCTGAAGAGAGAGGGGAGAAAGAGGTCAAGGTTCAGGGTAGTTCTGTGTGAGTGGGACCAGTGAACTCAATAGGCTGAGTGAATGAGTAGAGGATGTCTTCAACCTTATTTTCCCCATAGAGGCAGATAAAGTCATCCTCAGAGAGGGAGGAGGGAGGGGAAGGAGGTGGGGGGTTAAGGAGGGAGGAGAAGGGGGAAAAGAGTTTCATAGGGTTAGAGGTAGAAGCTTGACATTTTGAGTGGTAGAAAGTGGCTTTTAGCAGCAGATACAGAGGAAGAGAACGTAGAGAGGACGGAGTGAAAGGATGAGAGGTCCTCTGGGAAGATTTGTTTTTTCGCTCAGCTGCCCGCAGCCCTGTTCTGTAAGATCGCAATGAGTCACTCAGCCACGGAGCAGGAGGGGAGGGCCGAGCCGGCCGGGAGGAAAGGGGAAAGTGCGAGTCATAGGATGAGGAAAGGGAGGAGAGTAGGGTTGAAGAGGCAGAATCAGGAGACAGGAGAGAGAAGGATTTAACAGAAGGAAGAGATGATAGAATAAAAGAGGAGAGAGTAGTGGGAGAGAGAGACCATCTGGGTAGGGGCTGAGTGATTAGAGATGATAGGATAGAAGAGGAGAGAGTAGTGGGAGAGAGAGAGACCATCTGGGTAGGGGCTGAGTGATTAGAGATGATAGGATAGAAGAGGAGAGAGTAGTGGGAGAGAGAGAGACCATCTGGGTAGGGGCTGAGTGATTAGAGATGATAGGATAGAAGAGGAGAGAGTAGTGGGAGAGAGAGAGAGAAGACTGTGACGGCGCATTACCATCTGGGTAGGGGCTAAGATGTTAGGGTTGGAGGAAAGGAGACAGAAAAGGAGACAAAGTAGTAATCAGAGACCTGGAGGGGGGTTGCAGTGAGATTAGTAGGAGAACAGCCTCTAGTAAAGACGAGGTCAAGCGTATTGCCTGCCTTGTGAGTTGGAGGGGATTGGTAAAGGTTGAGGTCAAAAGAGGCAAGGAGGGGAAAGAGAGAGTTGGAAAGAAATTAATCGAAGGCAGATGTCGGGAGGTTGAAGTCACCAAGTACGAAGACCGGTGAGCCATCGTCAGTAAATGAGCTTATCAAGGTGTCAAGCTCATTGAGGAATTCTCCAACGGCACCTGATAGACGATAGATGACAATATTGTTAATCTTCAGTGGACAAGTGACAATCACAGCGTGGAATTCAAATGAGGAGATGGACAGGTGAGAGAGGGATAAAAGAGAAAATCTCCTCTCAGGAGAAATGAGTAGACCTGTAACACCATCGTGATGACCAGATGCTCTCGGACTATGAGAGAAAATAGATGAAGAGAGAGCAGCTGGAGTAGCAGTGTTCTCTGGGATGATCCATGTCTCCATCAGGGCAAAAATGTCAAGGGACTGAAGAGCAGCATAGGCTGAGAGGAACTCAGTGTTCTCTGGGGTGATCCATGTCTCCATCAGGGACAAAAATGTCAAGGGACTGAAGGGCAGCACAGGCTGAGATGAACTCAGCGTTCTTGACCACAGATAAGCAGTTCCAAACGCTGTCACACACCCAGAATGCCACACGGGTTGTGCGTGCAGGACACATTAAATTAGAAGGGTTGCAGCCAAGTAGTGGGGAGCGTCTGTGAAGCCTACAGGGAGAGGTGGGAACAGGTATAGAAAACACACACTTAGTTGACAAAGCTACAAAAGAGCAAAATTAGATAATCTGTAGATAACTAGGTAAGATAGAGAGAGTGAGAGAGTGGTGTGGCGCCTTCCTCGAACAACTCGGCAGAACCGTCTTGGTTTCGGCGACACAATCGCCGCTTACAACTGCCGCTGAGAAACCAGGGGAGACTGAGGAACTAACACTAATTGCTAAATTGCCCTGCCCCTTGATTGCCCCGCCCCTTGATTGCCCTGCCCCTTGATTGCCCCGCCCCGTGATTGCCCCGCCCCTTGATTGCCCTGCCCCTTGATTGCCCCGCCCCTTGATTGCCCCGCCCCTTGATTGCCCCGCCCCTTGATTGCCCTGCCCCTTGATCCTAGTTGATGTGTCAACAACTATCTGCAAGTTATGAGCAGTCAGGAGTTCACACATCATGTTGGCTACTGGGAAGACAGGCAGCACTTAATTAAAGTAGATGGTTCTAGCTAGCAAAAAGACAGTACTAGACCACAACAGATAAAGACTAAAATTAGACTTATTACTGGAGATATCAGGAGTCTTCTAAGCAATAGAATGAAGCACACCATGAGGTCTATTTAGAGGTCTTGTTGATTGATTAGAGATCTTGTTGATTGATTAGAGAACTGGTTGATTGGTTAGAGGTCTTGTTGATTTAGTGGGGCCTCAATAGAAGGACTGTTGAAAACCCTTGTTTGAATGGCCTCGTCTAGTGCAGAGAAAATGTTGATTGCATAGGGTCCCCCATTTTGTTTTCTTCTTCTTCTTCGTATTATTATTATTATTATAATCAAGTCTGTGTAGTTACGTAAGCACTCAAAGTAGAGATGTGTGTACATACTGCATGTCTTGTCAATATCTGATGTAAATAATTACATGACCTTGTGTATCTGGAATAGATATTTATGATGGACATTTCTGAAGAAGTCTATTGAGGAGAAAACTGGATTTTTACTGTTGAAACAGATGTATAACTGATCTATTGAAATAGGAATGCTGAGAATATCTTGGTAGATGGGAAACAGATTGGTAGATTGGTAATAAACTATGTTATTGATGAGGAGCCCATGAGTCTTTTCCCAACGGACCATATACACAATGGGGGACCCTATGCAATCAACCTTGTCTCTGCACTCTAGATCGACGAGGCTATTCAAACAAAGGTTTTCAACAGTCCTTCTATTGAGGCTCCACTAAATCAAGAAACCCTCTAAATAGACCTCATGGTTCTCTGTCTAGGCCTTCGCTATTTAACCCAGGGCAAACACACACAAAGGGGGCTCTCCAAGGGCTTATCCTGGGGCCTCTCCTTGATGTGATCCTGGGGCCTCTCTTAGACGTTATCCTGGGGCCTCTTTTAGATGTTATCCTGGGGCCTCCTAGATGTTATCCTGGGGCCTCTCTTAGATGTTATCCTGGGGCCTCTCTTAGACGTTATCCTGGGGCCTCTTTTAGATGTTATCCTGGGGCCTCTCTTAGATGTTATCCTGGGGCCTCTCTTAGATGTTATCATGGGGCCTCCTAGATGTTATCCTGGGGCCTCTCCTAGATGTTATCCTGGGGCCTCTCTTAGATGTTATCCTGGGGCCTCTCTTAGATGTTATCCTGGGGCCTCCTAGATGTTATCCTGGGGCCTCTCCTAGATGTTATCCTGGGGCCTCTCTTAGATGTTATCCTGGGGCCTCTCAGATGTTATTCTGGGGCCTCTCCTAGATGTTATCCTGGGGCCTCTCTTAGATGTTATCCTGGGGCCTCTCAGATGTTATTCTGGGGCCTCTCCTAGATGTTATCCTGGGGCCTCTCAGATGTTATTCTGGGGCCTCTCCTAGATGTTATCCTGGGGCCTCTCCCTGATGTGATCCTGGGGCCTCTCCTAGATGTTATCCTGGGGCCTCTCCTAGATGTTATCCTGGGGCCTCTCAGATGTTATCCTGGGGCCTCTCCCAGATGTTATCCTGGGGCCTCTCCTAGATGTTATCCTGGGGCCTCTCCTAGATGTTATCCTGGGGCCTCTCCTAGATGTTATCCTGGGGCCTCTCCCAGATGTTATCCTGGGGCCTCTCCCAGATGTTATCCTGGGGCCTCTCCTAGATGTTATCCTGGGGCCTCTCCTAGATGTTATCCTGGGGCCTCTCCTAGATGTTATCCTGGGGCCTCTCTTAGATGTTATCCTGGGGCCTCTCAGATGTTATTCTGGGGCCTCTCCTAGATGTTATCCTGGGGCCTCTCAGATGTTATCCTGGGGCCTCTCCCAGATGTTATCCTGGGGCCTCTCCTAGATGTTATCCTGGGGCCTCTCCTAGATGTTATCCTGGGGCCTCTCCTAGATGTTATCCTGGGGCCTCTCCCAGATGTTATCCTGGGGCCTCTCCCAGATGTTATCCTGGGGCCTCTCCTAGATGTTATCCTGGGGCCTCTCCTAGATGTTATCCTGTGGCCTCTCCTAGATGTTATCCTGGGGCCTCTCCTAGATGTTATCCTTGGGCCTCTCATAGATATGATCCTGGGGCCTCTCCTAGATGTTATCCTGGGGCCTCTCCCAGATGTTATCCTGGGGCCTCTCTTAGATGTTATCCTGGGGCCTCTCCTAGATGTTATCCTGGGGCCTCCTAGATGTTATCCTGGGGCCTCTCCTTGATGTGATCCTGGGGCCTCTCCTAGATGTTATCCTAGGGCCTCTCCCAGATGTTATCCTGGGGCCTCTCCCTGATGTGATCCTGGGGCCTCTCCTAGATGTTATACTGGGGCCTCTCTTAGATGTTATCCTGGGGCCTCTCTTAGATGTTATCCTTGGGCCTCTCCTAGATGTTATCCTTGGGCCTCTCCTAGATGTTATCCTGGGGCCTCTCCTAGATGTTATACTGGGGCCTCTCTTAGATGTTATCCTGGGGCCTCTCTTAGATGTTATCCTGGGGCCTCCTAGATGTTATCCTGGGGCCTCTCCTAGATGTTATCCTGTGGCCTCTCCTAGATGTTATCCTGGGGCCTCTCTTAGATGTTACCCCAGGCCCCATCCTTGATGTTATCCTGGGCCCTCTCCTAGATGTTATCCTGGAGCCTCTCCTTGATGTGATCCTGGGGCCTCTCTTAGATGTTATCCTGGGGCCTCTCCTAGATGTTATCCTGGGGCCTCTCTTAGATGTTATCCTGGGGCCTCTCAGATGTTATCCTGGGGCCTCTCCTAGATGTTATCCTGGGGCCTCTCTTAGATGTTATCCTGGGGCCTCTCCCAGATGTTATCCTGGGGCCTCTCCTAGATGTTATCCTGGGGCCTCTCTTAGATGTTATCCTGGGGCCTCTCCTAGATGTTATGCTTGGGCCTCTCCTAGATGTTATCCTGGGGCCTCTCTTAGATGTTATCCTCTCCCAGATGTTATCCTGGGGCCTCTCTTAGATGTTATCCTGGGGCCTCTCCTAGATGTTATCCTGGGGCCTCTCCTAGATGTTATCCTGGGGCCTCCTAGATGTTATCCTGGGGCCTCTCTTAGATGTTATCCTGGGGCCTCCCCCAGATGTTATCCTGGGGCCTCTATTAGATGTTATCCTGGGGCCTCCCCCAGATGTTATCCTGGGGCCTCCTAGATGTTATCCTGGGGCCTCCTAGATGTTATCCTGGGGCCTCCTAGATGTTATCCTGGGGCCTCTCCTAGATGTTATCCTGGGGCCTCCCCCAGATGTTATCCTGGGGCCTCTATTAGATGTTATCCTTGGGCCTCTCTTAGATGTTATCCTGGGGCCTCTCCTAGATGTTATCCTGGGGCCTCTCCTAGATGTTATCCTGGGGCCTCTCTTAGATGTTATCCTTGGGCCTCTCCTAGATGTTATCCTGGGGCCTCTCTTAGATGTTATCCTGGGGCCTCTCTTAGATGTTATCCTTGGGCCTCTCCTAGATGTTATCCTTGGGCCTCTCCTAGATGTTATCCTGGGGCCTCTCCTAGATGTTATACTGGGGCCTCTCTTAGATGTTATCCTGGGGCCTCTCTTAGATGTTATCCTGGGGCCTCCTAGATGTTATCCTTGGGCCTGTCCTAGATGTTATCCTGGGGCCTCTCTTAGATGTTCTCCTGGGGCCTCTCCTTGATGTGATCCTGGGCCCTCTCCTAGATGTTATCCTGGGCCCTCTCCTAGATGTTATCCTGGGGCCTCTCCTTGATGTGATCCTGGGGCCTCTCTTAGATGTTATCCTGGGGCCTCTATTAGATGTTATCCTGGGGCCTCCCCCAGATGTTATCCTGGGGCCTCCCCCAGATGTTATCCTGGGGCCTCCTAGATGTTATCCTGGGGCCTCCTAGATGTTATCCTGGGGCCTCTCCTAGATGTTATCCTGGGGCCTCCCCCAGATGTTATCCTGGGGCCTCTATTAGATGTTATCCTTGGGCCTCTCTTAGATGTTATCCTGGGGCCTCTCCTAGATGTTATCCTGGGGCCTCTCCTTGATGTGATCCTGGGGCCTCTCTTAGATGTTATCCTGGGGCCTCTCCTAGATGTTATCCTGGGGCCTCTCCTAGATGTTATCCTGGGGCCTCTCCTAGATGTTATCCTGGGGCCTCTCCTAGATGTTATCCTGGGGCCTCCCAGATGTTATCCTGGGGCCTCTCCTAGATGTTATCCTGGGGCCTCTCCCAGATGTTATCCTGGGGCCTCTCCTAGATGTTATCCTGGGGCCTCTCTTAGATATTATCCTGGGGCCTCTCCTAGATGTTATGCTTGGGCCTCTCCCTGATGTGATCCTGGGGCCTCTCCTAGATGTTATACTGGGGCCTCTCTTAAATGTTATCCTGGGGCATCTCTTAGATGTTATCCTTGGGCCTCTCCTAGATGTTATCCTTGGGCCTCTCCTAGATGTGATCCTGGGGCCTCTCCTAGATGTTATACTGGGGCCTCTCTTAGATGTTATCCTGGGTCCTCTCTTAGATGTTATCCTGGGGCCTCCTAGATGTTATCCTTGGGCCTCTCCTAGATGTTATCCTGGGGCCTCTCTTAGATGTTCTCCTGGGGCCTCTCTTAGATGTTATCCTGGGGCCTCTCCTTGATGTGATCCTGGGCCCTCTCCTAGATGTTATCCTGGGCCCTCTCCTAGATGTTATCCTGGAGCCTCTCCTTGATGTGATCCTGGGGCCTCTCTTAGATGTTATCCTGGGGCCTCTCCTAGATGTTATCCTGGGGCCTCTCTTAGATGTTATCCTGGGGCCTCTCAGATGTTATCCTGGGGCCTCTCCTAGATGTTATCCTGGGGCCTCTCTTAGATGTTATCCTGGGGCCTCTCCCAGATGTTATCCTGGGGCCTCTCCTAGATGTTATCCTGGGGCCTCTCTTAGATGTTATCCTGGGGCCTCTCCTAGATGTTATGCTTGGGCCTCTCCTAGATGTTATCCTGGGGCCTCTCTTAGATGTTATCCTCCCCCAGATGTTATCCTGGGGCCTCTCTTAGATGTTATCCTGGGGCCTCTATTAGATGTTATCCTGGGGCCTCTCCTAGATGTTATCCTGGGGCCTCTCCTAGATGTTATCCTGGGGCCTCCTAGATGTTATCCTGGGGCCTCTCTTAGATGTTATCCTGGGGCCTCCCCCAGATGTTATCCTGGGTTCTCTATTAGATGTTATCCTGGGGCCTCCCCTAGATGTTATCCTGGGGCCTCCTAGATGTTATCCTGGGGCCTCCTAGATGTTATCCTGGGGCCTCCTAGATGTTATCCTGGGGCCTCTCCTAGATGTTATCCTGGGGCCTCTACTAGATGTTATCCTGGGGCCTCTCCTAGATGTTATCCTGGGGCCTCCCCCAGATGTTATCCTGGGGCCTCTATTAGATGTTATCCTTGGGCCTCTCTTAGATGTTATCCTGGGGCCTCTCCTAGATGTTATCCTGGGGCCTCCTAGATGTTATCCTGGGGCCTCTCTTAGATGTTATCCTTGGGCCTCTCCTAGATGTTATCCTGGGGCCTCTCTTAGATGTTATCCTGGGGCCTCTCTTAGATGTTATCCTGGGGCCTCTCCTAGATGTTATCCTGGGGCCTCTCCTAGATGTTATCCTGGGGCCTCTCCCAGATGTTATCCTGGGGCCTCTCCTAGATGTTATCCTGGGGCCTCTCCTAGATGTTATCCTGGGGCCTCTCCCAGATGTGATCCTGGGGCCTCTCCTAGATGTTATCCTGGGGCCTCTCTTAGATGTTATCCGGGGGCCTCTCCTAGATGTTATCCTGGGGCCTCCTAGATGTTATCCTGGGGCCTCCTAGATGTTATCCTGGGGCCTCTCCTTGATGTGATCCTGTGGCCTCTCCTAGATGTTATCCTAGGGCCTCTCCCAGATGTTATCCTGGGGCCTCTCCCTGATGTGATCCTGGGGCCTCTCCTAGATGTTATACTGGGGCCTCTCTTAGATGTTATCCTGGGGCCTCTCTTAGATGTTATCCTTGGGCCTCTCCTAGATGTTATCCTTGGGCCTCTCCTAGATGTTATCCTGGGGCCTCTCCTAGATGTTATACTGGGGCCTCTCTTAGATGTTATCCTGGGGCCTCTCTTAGATGTTATCCTGGGGCCTCCTAGATGTTATCCTTGGGCCTCTCAGATGTTATCCTGGGGCCTCTCTTAGATGTTCTCCTGGGGCCTCTCTTAGATGTTACCCCAGGCCCCATCCTTGATGTTATCCTGGGCCCTCTCCTAGATGTTATCCTGGGGCCTCTCCTTGATGTGATCCTGGGGCCTCTCTTAGATGTTATCCTGGGGCCTCTCCTAGATGTTATCCTGGGGCCTCTCTTAGATGTTATCCTGGGGCCTCTCAGATGTTTTCCTGGGGCCTCTCCTAGATGTTATCCTGGGGCCTCTCTTAGATGTTATCCTGGGGCCTCTCCCAGATGTTATCCTGGGGCCTCTCCTAGATGTTATCCTGGGGCCTCTCTTAGATGTTATCCTGGGGCCTCTCCTAGATGTTATGCTTGGGCCTCTCCTAGATGTTATCCTGGGGCCTCTCTTAGATGTTATCCTCTCCCAGATGTTATCCTGGGGCCTCTCTTAGATGTTATCCTGGGGCCTCTATTAGATGTTATCCTGGGGCCTCTCCTAGATGTTATCCTGGGGCCTCTCCTAGATGTTATCCTGGGGCCTCCTAGATGTTATCCTGGGGCCTCTCCTAGATGTTATCCTGGGGCCTCTCCTAGATGTTATCCTTGGGCCTCTATTAGATGTTATCCTGGGGCCTCCCCCAGATGTTATCCTGGGGCCTCCTAGATGTTATCCTGGGGCCTCCTAGATGTTATCCTGGGGCCTCTCCTAGATGTTATCCTGGGGCCTCTCCTCGATGTTATCCTGGGGCCTCTCCTAGATGTTATCCTGGGGCCTCTCTTAGATGTTATCCTTGGGCCTCTCCTAGATGTTATCCTGGGGCCTCTCTTAGATGTTATCCTGGGGCCTCTCTTAGATGTTATCCTGGGGCCTCTCCTAGATGTTATCCTGGGGCCTCTCCTAGATGTTATCCTGGGGCCTCTATTAGATGTTATCCTGGGGCCTCCCCCAGATGTTATCCTGGGGCCTCCTAGATGTTATCCTGGGGCCTCCTAGATGTTATCCTGGGGCCTCTCCTAGATGTTATCCTGGGGCCTCTCCTCGATGTTATCCTGGGGCCTCTCCTAGATGTTATCCTGGGGCCTCTCTTAGATGTTATCCTTGGGCCTCTCCTAGATGTTATCCTGGGGCCTCTCTTAGATGTTATCCTGGGGCCTCTCTTAGATGTTATCCTTGGGCCTCTCCTAGATGTTATCCTTGGGCCTCTCCTAGATGTTATCCTGGGGCCTCTCCTAGATGTTATACTGGGGCCTCTCTTAGATGTTATCCTGGGGCCTCCTAGATGTTATCCTTGGGCCTGTCCTAGATGTTATCCTGGGGCCTCTCTTAGATGTTCTCCTGGGGCCTCTCCTTGATGTGATCCTGGGCCCTCTCCTAGATGTTATCCTGGGCCCTCTCCTAGATGTTATCCTGGGGCCTCTCCCAGATGTGATCCTGGGGCCTCTCCTAGATGTTATCCTGGGGCCTCCCAGATGTTATCCTGGGGCCTCTCCTAGATGTTATCCTGGGGCCTCTCCCAGATGTTATCCTGGGGCCTCTCCTAGATGTTATCCTGGGGCCTCTCTTAGATGTTATCCTGGGGCCTCCCCTAGATGTTATGCTTGGGCCTCTCCCTGATGTGATCCTGGGGCCTCTCCTAGATGTTATACTGGGGCCTCTCTTAGATGTTATCCTGGGGCCTCTCTTAGATGTTATCCTTGGGCCTGTCCTAGATGTTATCCTTGGGCCTCTCCTAGATGTGATCCTGGGGCCTCTCCTAGATGTTATACTGGGGCCTCTCTTAGATGTTATCCTGGGGCCTCTCTTAGATGTTATCCTGGGGCCTCCTAGATGTTATCCTTGGGCCTCTCCTAGATGTTATCCTGGGGCCTCTCTTAGATGTTCTCCTGGGGCCTCTCTTAGATGTTATCCTGGGGCCTCTCCTTGATGTGATCCTGGGCCCTCTCCTAGATGTTATCCTGGGCCCTCTCCTAGATGTTATCCTGGGGCCTCTCCTTGATGTGATCCTGGGGCCTCTCTTAGATGTTATCCTGGGGCCTCTCCTAGATGTTATCCTGGGGCCTCTCTTAGATGTTATCCTGGGGCCTCTCAGATGTTATCCTGGGGCCTCTCCTAGATGTTATCCTGGGGCCTCTCTTAGATGTTATCCTGGGGCCTCTCCCAGATGTTATCCTGGGGCCTCTCCTAGATGTTATCCTGGGGCCTCTCTTAGATGTTATCCTGGGGCCTCTCCTAGATGTTATGCTTTGGGCCTCTCCTAGTGTTATCCTGGGGCCCCACCCCCCTCTCTTAGATTTATCCTCCCCCAGATGTTA
>NW_024058919.1:0-5000 GCF_016432855.1 Salvelinus namaycush
AATGGTTGTATGGTATCTATATCATGTTATAGTGATGTGATAGTGAATGGTTGTATGGTATCTATACTCAGGTTATGTGATAGTGAATGGTTGTATGGTATCTATATCAGGTTATGGTTGATGTGATAGTGAATGGTTGTGTGGTATCTATATCAGGTTATGGTGATGTGATAGTGAATGGTTGTGTGGTATCTATATCAGGTTATGTGATAGTGAATGGTTGTGTGGTATCTATATCAGGTTATGGTGATGTGATAGTGAATGGTTGTGTGGTATCTATATCAGGTTATGGTGATGTGATAGTGAATGGTTGTGTGGTATCTATATCAGGTTATGTGATAGTGAATGGTTGTGTGGTATCTATATCAGGTTATGGTGATAGTGAATGGTTGTGTGGTATCTATATCAGGTTATGGTGATAGTGAATGGTTGTGTGGTATCTATATCAGGTTATGGTGATAGTGAATGGTTGTGTGGTATCTATATCAGGTTATAGAGATGTGATAGTGAATGGTTGTGTGGTATCTATATCAGGTTATGGTGATAGTGAATGGTTGTATGGTGTCTATATCAGGTTATGGTGATAGTGAATGGTTGTATGGTATCTATATCAGGTTATGTGATAGTGAATGGTTGTGTGGTATCTATATCAGGTTATAGTGATGTGATAGTGAATGGTTGTATGGTATCTATATCAGGTTATGGTGATAGTGAATGGTTGTGTGGTATCTATATCAGGTTATGGTGATGTGATAGTGAATGGTTGTATGGTATCTATATCAGGTTATGTGATAGTGAATGGTTGTATGGTATCTATATCAGGTTATGGTGATAGTGAATGGTTGTGTGGTATCTATATCAGGTTATGGTGATAGTGAATGGTTGTGTGGTATCTATATCAGGTTATGGTGATGTGATAGTGAATGGTTGTGTGGTATCTATATCAGGTTATGGTGATAGTGAATGGTTGTGTGGTATCTATATCAGGTTATAGTGATAGTGAATGGTTGTGTGGTATCTATATCAGGTTATGTGATAGTGAATGGTTGTATGGTATCTATATCAGGTTATAGTGATGTGATAGTGAATGGTTGTGTGGTATCTATATCAGGTTATGGTGATAGTGAATGGTTGTGTGGTATCTATATCAGGTTATGTGATAGTGAATGGTTGTATGGTATCTATATCAGGGTATGTGATAGTGAATGGTTGTGTGGTATCTATATCAGGTTATAGTGATAGTGAATGGTTGTGTGGTATCTATATCAGGTTATGGTGATGTGATAGTGAATGGTTGTGTGATGTCTATATCAGGTTATGGTGATAGTGAATGGTTGTGTGGTATCTATATCAGGTTATGGTGATGTGATAGTGAATGGTTGTGTGGTATCTATATCAGGTTATGGTGATGTGATAGTGAATGGTTGTATGGTATCTATATCAGGTTATAGTGATAGTGAATGGTTGTATGGTATCTATATCAGGTTATGTGATAGTGAATGGTTGTATGGTATCTATATCAGGTTATGTGATAGTGAATGGTTGTGCGGTATCTATATCAGGTTATGGTGATAGTGAATGGTTGTGTGGTATCTATATCAGGTTATGGTGATGTGATAGTGAATGGTTGTATGGTATCTATATCAGGTTATGTGATAGTGAATGGTTGTATGGTATCTATATCAGGTTATGGTGATGTGATAGTGAATGGTTGTATGGTATCTATATCAGGTTATGTGATAGTGAATGGTTGTGTGGTATCTATATCAGGTTATGTGATAGTGAATGGTTGTATGGTATCTATATCAGGTTATAGTGATAGTGAATGGTTGTATGGTGTCTATATCAGGTTATGTGATAGTGAATGGTTGTGTGTCATTGCAGAATAGTTGTGGTATGTTGGTATATTGTTGTTGAGTAACTTCACATCAGGGGTAAATCATGTTTTCTTTATTGAATTGAGGGGGGGAGGGGATAAACTGGGATTATTAATCAACACTAATTGATCATGTGTAATGTTTTGCCTCTCTCTGATTGGTTTTCCCCACAGCCGCAGTGTATCCAATCAGAAGGCTCTTCTGGATTCCGGTACCATGGGAACCAAAGGACACACGGAGATCATCGTGCCCAACCTGACCGAGTCTTACAACAGCCATGTACGTACCGTCTGTCTGTCTGCCTGCCTGCCTGTCTGCATCTCTGTCTGCCTGCCTGCCTGTCTGCATCTCTGTCTGTCTGCCTGCCTGCCTGTCTGTCTGCCTGTCTGTCTGCCTGTCTGTCTGTCTGCCTGTCTGTGTGCCTGCCTGTCTGTCTCTCTGTCTCTCTCTCTCAATGGTCGTACCAGCCATGTACGTACCGCCTGTCTGCCTGCCTGTCTGTCTGCCTGCCTCTCTGTCTCTCTCAATGGTCGTACCAGCCATGTATAACCAGATGCCTGTGTTTTTGAATGTCCATATCTTTGTGTATTGACAGAGGGACCCACCAGAAGAGGAGATTCCGTTCTGCACCCTCAAGTCTTTCCCTGCTGTCATAGAACACACCATCCAATGGGCAAGGGACAAGGTGATAGAACTAATCTAACTGGTTGTTATAGAACACATCATCCAATGGGCAAGGGACAAGGTGATAGAACTAATCTAACTGGTTGTTATAGAACACATCATCCAATGGGCAAGGGACAAGGTGATAGGACTAATCTAACTGGTTATTATAGAACAAGCCACCCAATGGGCAAGGGACAAGGTGATAGATTAGTCCTAACTGGTTATTATAGAATGCACCATCCAATGGGCAAGGGACAAGTTGATAGGACTAATCTAACTGGTTATTATAGAACACACCATCCAATGGGCAAGGGACAAGGTGATAGGACTAATCTAACTGGTTATTATAGAACGCACCATCCAATGGGCAAGGGACAAGGTGATAGGACTAATCTAACTGGTTATTATAGAACACACCATCCAATGGGCAAGGGACAAGGTGATAGGACTAATCTAACTGGTTATTATAGAACGCACCATCCAATGGGCAAGGGACAAGGTGATAGGACTAATCTAACTGGTTATTATAGAACACACCATCCAATGGGCAAGGGACAAGGTGATAGGACTAATCTAACTGGTTATTATAGAACGCACCATCCAATGGGCAAGGGACAAGGTGATAGGACTAATCTAACTGGTTATTATAGAACACACCATCCAATGGGCAAGGGACAAGGTGATAGGACTAATCTAACTGGTTATTATCAAACACACCATCCAATGGGCAAGGGACAAGGTGATAGGACTAATCTAACTGGTTGTTATAGAACACACCATCCAATGGGCAAGGGACAAGGTGATAGAACTAATCTAACTGGTTATTATAGAACACACCATCCAATGGGCAAGGGACAAGGTGATAGGACTAATCTAACTGGTTATTATAGAACGCACCATCCAATGGGGAAGGGACAAGTTGATAGATTATTCCTAACTGGTTATTATAGAACGCACCATCCAATGGGGAAGGGACAAGGTGATAGATTAGTCCTAACTGGTTATTATAGAACGCACCATCCAATGGGCAAGGGACAAGGTGATAGAACTAATCTAACTGGTTATTATAGAACACACCATCCAATGGGCAAGGGACAAGTTGATAGGACTAATCTAACTGGTTATTATAGAACGCACCATCCAATGGGCAAGGGACAAGGTGATAGGACTAATCTAACTGGGTATTATAGAACGCACCATCCAATGGGCAAGGGACAAGGTGATAGAACTAATCTAACTGGCTATGTTCCATTCTAATATGGATGGTTCTAGAATATGTTGAGGACAACACCCTGAACACAGCTTCTACCCAGAAGCCACAAGACTGCTGAACAATTATTTAAATGGCCACCCGGACCATTTACACATGTTTGTACACTGCTGCTACTCGCTGTTTATTATCTATGCATAGTCACTTTACCTCTACCTAAATGTACAAATTACCTCGACTAACCTGTACCCCTGGACATTGAGTTGGTACCGGTACTGCCTGTATATAGCTTTTTTGTTATTATTTAGTGTTACTTTTTAAAAACATTTTTTTACTTTAGTTTATTTGGTAAATATTTTCTTTACTCTATTTCTTGAACTGCATTGTTGGTTAAGGGCTTGTAAGTAAGCATTTCACGGTAAGGTCTACACTTGTTGTATTCAGCATTTCACGGTAAGGTCTACACTTGTTGTATTCAGCATTTCACGGTAAGGTCCACACTTGTTGTATTCAGCATTTCACGGTAAGGTCTACACTTGTTGTATTCAGCATTTCACGGTAAGGTCTACACTTGTTGTATTCAGCATTTCACGGTAAGGTCTACACTTGTTGTATTCGGAGCACGTGACAAATAACATTTGATTTAATTTTGATTTGTTGTCTCTCTCCCTTTCCGTCTTTCTCTCTCTCTTTCTCTCTTCTCTCTCTCCCTTTCTTTCTTTCTCTCGCTCTTTCTCTCTCTTTCTCTCCTCTCTCTCCCTCTCTCCCTTTCTCTCTCTCTTTCTCTCCTCTCTCTCCCTCTCTCCCTTTCTCTCGCTCTTTCTCTCTCTTTCTCTCCTCTCTCTCCCTCTCTCCCTTTCCGTCTTTCTCTCTCACTTTCTCTCCCTCTCTCCCTTTCTGTCTTTCTATCTCTTCTTTCTCTCCCTCTCTCCCTTTCTGTCTTTCTATCTCTCCTCTCTCTCCCTCTCTCCCTTTGTCTTTCTCTCGCTCTTTCTCTCTCTTTCTCTCCTCTCTCTCCCTCTCTCCCTTTCCGTCTTTCTCCCTCACTTTCTCTCCACTCTCTCCCTCTGTCTCTCTGTCTGTAGTTTGAGAGTGCGTTTGCCCACAAGCCCACCATCTATAATATGTTCTGGCAGACCCACTCCTCAGCAGAAGCCGTGCTACAGGTAGGAACAGCTTCTTCTCATAACTCGGGTTGAAAAGTTCCCGTAACTTTCCCTAAATGTTCAGCTTTTTCCAGATATCCT
>NW_024058919.1:10000-44250 GCF_016432855.1 Salvelinus namaycush
TTGGATGTCCAGGCCTAAACCCTGATTGAATGTCCAGGCCTAAACGCTGATTGAATGTCCAGGCCTAAACCCTGATTGGATGTCCAGGCCTAAACGCTGATTGAATGTCCAGGCCTAAACCCTGATTGGATGTCCAGGCCTAAACCCTGATTGGATGTCCAGGCCTAAACCCTGATTGGATGTCCAGACCTAAACCCTGATTGGATGTCCAGGCCTAAACCCTGATTGGATGTCCAGGCCTAAACCCTGATTGGATGTCCAGGCCTAAACCCTGATTGGATGTCCAGGCCTAAACGCTGATTGAATGTCCAGGCCTAAACCCTGATTGGATGTCCAGGCCTAAACCCTGATTGGATGTCCAGGCCTAAACCCTGATTGGTTTACATTCAAAATACATTTCTCAGATTTTAAAAAAGAGCAATGTTTTACCAGGGATTCTAGAATCTTAGCTAGACCAGGAAGTCTTGGTCTCTACTGTCCCCGTCCTTATGGAGAGGCAGCACAAGAGCTGATTTCCATTCTTTTGGAATATTTCCTGATAACAAAAAAAGTAGGTTATTGAGCCAACAATAATGGGCGCGGCACACTTAAATAGACCAGGATCCAATTGGTCAGCTCCTGTGGACTTCTTGTTGTCTATTGCTAGCAAAGCTACCAGGACTTGTTTTTCTGTAAATAAGCCTAAAAGAAAAGTGTTGACTATCATTTCTCTGATCATTCAGCAAGTTTCCCCTTATCGGTATCCAGCCCAATATCATTGTGAATAGGTTTAGTTATCTAATTGGTAGACGCTGGGCCAATTGTGCGCCGCCGCCTCATGGGTCTCCCGATCGCGGCCGGCTGCGACACAGACTGGGATCGAACCCGGGTCTGTAGTGTCGCCTCAAGCACTGCAGTGCCTTAGACTGCTGTGCCACTCCTGAGGCCCAACCCTTCAGGGATTTGACAGCTTTCCCGAATTTAGCCGGGGTTCCCATTACAATCCGAAAGAGCAGTTACATAATAATCAGATTCTTACACAATGCATAAAAACTTGCTGTTCCTGGCCTTGACCCAAACATCATATCTTTTATGAATAACTTCTGAAAATTCCTGAGTTTAGCAGGTATTCGATCTACCTTTAAACCCTTAATTTTTTTTGAAGGGAGCATGATTATCCACACAATAGTATTGAAGACATCTGCAAAGACGCTCAAAGCTAAATACAATCAAGGTCACTAAAATAAAGATTTGTGTAAAAAAAAAAGACTACACTGAAGTTTTTACAATTTCCTCTTTGTGATGTCACAAGGCTTAGAATTTTGCGTTCTGGTAATGGTCACTAATGTCTTGGGTGTGAAGACACCAGTAGAAACATATTTCTGAGTGGTGAATTCCTTTAAAAAAAATAAGCTCAATCAGAATTGACTTTGAATGATCTTTAGGGTTTGGGGCCGTGTCGGCTTAGTCACCAGCTGGGTTTAGGTTTAAATCACATGTTGTTGTTTAGATTGTCTGAAGCCTGCATGTTTCCCAAATCATAATTGAAGTCACCCATGATAATAACGTCTGATTGAGTAAAAGAACACAACCTAGTTAACTACTCGGGTGCACAAAGGTTAGCTGCACCACACAGACGGACGGACGGGCAATATTGCTGGAAATTAATTGGCAGATATTGTATTAGGTTTGGTTTTTTAAGCCAATAGTGGCTCACCAGGTGTCGGGGTTAATGTCAATGTTGTTTTGATTAGATAGCTGGGAGCTTGTGTTTGATACTTTTGAGATTTGTTCATGACAGTTTGCGGTGGAACGTTTGAAAATTGCATGTACTTTCAGAATTGTTTGGCGAGCTACTCATAGGTGGGCTGGTAGCTACTGGTAGCTGGGGATTGACCTGTCGGTGACCCCTGCTCTACACCTCTCTCTAGATTGACCTGTTGGTGACCCCTGCTCTACCTCTCTCTAGATTGACCTGTTGGTGACCCCTGCTCTACCTCTCTCTAGATTGACCTGTCGGTGACCCCTGCTCTACACCTCTCTCTAGATTGACCTGTCGGTGACCCCTGCTCTACACCTCTCTAGATTGACCTGTTGGTGACCCCTGCTCTACCTCTCTCTAGATTGACCTGTTGGTGACCCCTGCTCTACCTCTCTCTAGATTGACCTGTTGGTGACCCCTGCTCTACCTCTCTCTAGATTGACCTGTTGGTGACCCCTGACCTGTTGGTGACCTCCCATTATCTCCAACTCCTTTTCGTTATTTGTAACTCTCATTTCCCTCTGTGTTTCCCATCAGGCACTTCAGTTTTGTGGTGAGCGCAGCTCGGCTTTATGCTGAAATCTACAACATCCCCTACTCAGACAAGGTACACACACACACACACACACACACACACACACACACACACACACACACACACACACACACACACACACACACACACACATACACTCTGTCTCTCTACAACATCCCCTACTCAGACAAGGTACACACACACACACACACTATATCTCTCTACAACATCCCCTACTCAGAGAAGGTACACACACACACACACACACACACACACACACACACACACACACACACACACACACACACACACACACACACTCTGTCTCTCTCTACAACATCCCCTACTCAGACAAGGTACACACACACACACACACTCTGTCTCTCTACAACATCCCCTACTCAGACAAGGTACACACACACACACACACTCTGTCTCTCTACAACATCCCCTACTCAGACAAGGTACACACACACACACACACACACTCTATGTCTCTATATCCCTATATATATATATATATATAGCTCTCTCTCTCTATCTGTCTCTCTCCCTATCTCCCTTTCTCTCTATTTCACTATCTCTCTATCTCTCTATTTTACTATCTCTCTATCTCACTATTTTACTATCTCTATTTCACGATCTCTCTATTTCTCTCTCTCTCTCTATTTCATTATCTCTATATCTTACTATCTTTCTATCTCTCTATTTCACTATCTCTCTATCTCTCTATTTCACTATCTCTCTTTCATTATCTCTATATCTCTCTATTTTACTATCCCTCTATTTCTATATCTCTATTTTACTATCTCTCTATTTCTCAGTCTCTCTATTTCACTATCTCTCTATTTCACTATCTCTCTATCTCTCTATTTCGCTATCTCTCTTTCATTATCTCTATATCTCTCTATTTTACTATCTCTCTATTTCTCTCTCTCTCTATTTTACTATCTCTCTATCTCTCCTCTGTATAGAGTATGAATCAGTTACTAGTAGGGATGGGTATTACCAGAGACCTCACCATACCATATTATCACCATACCATATTATCACTATACCATATTATCACCATACAATATTATCACCATACCATATTATCACCATACCATATTATCACCATACCATATTATCACCATACCATATTATCCCCACACCATATTATCACCATACCATATTATCACAATACCATATTATCACCACACCATATTATCCCCACACCATATTATCACCATACCATATTATCACCATACCATATTATCACCATACCATATTATCACCATACCATATTACCACCATACCATATTATCACCATACCATATTATCATATTATCACCATACCATATTACCACCATACCATATTACCACCATACCATATTATCACCATACCATATTACCACCATACCATATTATCACCATACCATATTATCACCATACCATATTATCACCATACCATATTATCACCATACCATATTATCACCATACCATATTATCACCATACCATATTATCACCATACCATATTATCACCATACCATATTATCACCATACCATATTATCACCATACCATATTATCACCATACCATATTACCACCATACCATATTACCACCATACCATATTATCATATTATCACCATACCATATTATCACCATACCATATTATCACCATACCATATTATCACCATATTATCACCATACCATATTATCACCATACCATATTATCACCATACCATATTATCACCATACCATATTATCACCATACCATATTATCACCATATTATCACCATACCATATTATCACCATACCATATTATCACCATACCATATTATCACCATACCATATTATCACCATACCATATTATCACCATACCATATTATCACCATATTATCACCATACCATATTATCACCATACCATATTATCACCATATTATCACCATACCATATTATCACCATACCATATTACCACCATATTATCACCATACCATATTATCACCATACCATATTATCACCATACCATATTATCACCATACCATATTATCACCATATTATCACCATACCATATTATCACCATACCATATTATCACCATACCATATTATCACCATACCATATTATCACCATACCATATTATCACCATACCATATTACCACCATATTATCACCATACCATATTATCACCATACCATATTATCACCATACCATATTATCACCATACCATATTATCACCATACCATATTATCACCATACCATATTATCACCATATTATCACCATACCATATTATCACCATACCATATTATCACCATACCATATTATCACCATATTATCACCATACCATATTATCACCATACCATATTATCACCATACCATATTATCCCCATACCATATTATCACCATACCATATTATCACCATACCATATTATCACCATACCATATTATCACCATACTATCACCATACCATATTATCACCATACCATATTATCACCATACCATATTATCACCATACCATATTATCACCACACCATATTATCACCATACCATATTATCACCGTACGATATGTAATGAATTACCAGGGACCTCACCATACGATATGTAATGAATTACCAGGGACCTCACCGTACGATATGTAATGAATTACCAGGGACCTCACCGTACGATATGTAATGAATTACCAGGGACCATACGATATGTAATGAATTACCAGGGACCATACGATATGTAATGAATTACCAGGGACCATACGATATGTAATGAATTACCAGGGACCTTACCATATGATATGTAATGAATTATCAGGGACCTCACCATACGACACGTAATGAATTACCAGGGACCTCACCATACGATATGTAATGAATTACCAGGGACCTCACCATACGATATGTAATGAATTACCAGGGACCATACGATATGTAATGAACTACCAGGGACCTCACCATACGATATGTAATGAATTACCAGGGACCTCACCATACGATATGTAATGAATTACCAGGGACCATACGATATGTAATGAATTATCAGGGACCTCACCATACGATACGTATTGAATTATCAGGGACCTCACCATACGATATGTAATGAATTACCAGGGACCATACAATATGTAATGAATTACCAGGGATCTCACCATACGATATGTAATGAATTACCAGGGACCATACGATATGTAATGAATTACCAGGGACCATACGATATGTAATGAATTACCAGGGACCATACGATATGTAATGAATTACCAGGGACCATACGATATGTAATGAATTACCAGGGACCATACGATACGTAATGAATTACCAGGGACCATACGATATGTAATGAATTACCAGGGACCTCACCATACGATACGTATTGAATTACCAGGGACCTCACCATACGATATGTGATGAATTACCAGGGACCATACGATATGTAATGAATTACCAGGGACCATACGATATGTAATGAATTACCAGGGACCTTACGATATGTAATGAATTACCAGGGACCTTACGATATGTAATGAATTACCAGGGACCTCACCATACGATATGTAATGAATTACCAGGGACCTCACCATACGATATGTAATGAATTACCAGGGACCATACGATATGTAATGAATTACCAGGGACCATACGATATGTAATGAATTACCAGGGACCTCACCATACGATATGTAATGAATTACCAGGGACCTCACCATACGATATGTAATGAATTATCAGGGACCTCACCATACGATATGTAATGAAATACCAGGGACCTCACCATACGATACGTAATGAATTACCAGGGACCTCACCATACGATACGTAATGAATTATCAGGGACCTCACCATACGATATGTAATGAATTACCAGGGACCTCACCATACGATATGTAATGAATTACCAGGGACCATACGATATGTAATGAAATACCAGGGACCTCACCATACGATACGTATTGAATTATCAGGGACCTCACCATACGATATGTAATGAATTATCAGGGACCTCACCATACGATACGTATTGAATTATCAGGGACCTCACCATACAATATCAAATCAAATCAAGTTTATTTTATATAGCCCTTCGTACATCAGCTAATATCTCGAAGTGCTGTACAGAAACCACAAAGATCTCCAGCACAAACCAAGGGGGGGCGCCAACCCAGACAGGAAGATCACGTCAGTAACTCAACCCACTCAAGTGACGCACCCCTCCTAGGGACGGCATGAAAGAGCACCAGTAAGCCAGTGACTCAGCCCCTGTAATAGGGTTAGAGGCAGAGAATCCCAGTGGAGAGAGGGGAACCGGCCAGGCAGAGACAGCAAGGGCGGTTCGTTGCTCCAGAGCCTTTCCGTTCACCTTCACACTCCTGGGCCAGACTACACTCAATCATATGACCTACTGAAGAGATAAGTCTTCAGTAAAGACTCAAAGGTTGAGACCGAGTCTGCGTCTCTCACATGGGTAGGCAGACCGTTCCATAAAAATGGAGATCTATAGGAGAAAGCCCTGCCTCCAGCTGTTTGCTTAGAAATTCTAGGGACAATTAGGAGGCCTGCGTCTTGTGACCGTAGCGTACGTGTAGGTATGTACGGCAGGACCAACTCGGAAAGATAGGTAGGAGCAAGCCCATGTAACGCTTTATAGGTTAACAGTAAAACCTTGAAATCAGCCCTTGCCTTAACAGGAAGCCAGTGTAGGGAAGCTAGCACTGGAGAAATATGATCAAATTTCTTGGTTCTAGTCAGGATTCTAGCAGCCGTATTTAACACTAACTGAAGTTTATTTAGTGCTTTATCCGGGTAGCCGGAAAGTAGAGCATTGCAGTAGTCTAACCTAGAAGTAACAAATGCATGGATTAATTTTTCTGCGTCATTTTTGGACAGAAAATTTCTGATTTTTGCAATGTTACGTAGATGGAAAAAAGCTGTCCTTGAAACAGTCTTGATATGTTCGTCAAAAGAGAGATCAGGGTCAAGAGTAACGCCGAGGTCCTTCACAGTTTTATTTGAGACGACTTTACAACCATCAAGATTAATTGTCAGATTTAACAGAAGATCTCTTTGTTTCTTGGGACCTAGAACAAGCATCTCTGTTTTGTCCGAGTTTAAAAGTAGAAAGTTTTCAGCCATCCACTTCCTTATGTCTGAAACACAGGCTTCTAGCGAGGGCAATTTTGGGGCTTCACCATGTTTCATTGAAATGTACAGCTGTGTGTCATCCGCATAGCAGTGAAAGTTAACATTATGTTTTCGAATAACATCCCCAAGAGGTAAAATATATAGTGAAAACAATAGTGGTCCTAAAACGGAACCTTGAGGAACACCGAAATGTACAGTTGATTTGTCAGAGGACAAACCATTCACAGAGACAAACTGATATCTTTCCGACAGATAAGATCTAAACCAGGCCAGAACTTGTCCGTGTAGGCCAATTTGGGTTTCCAGTCTCTCCAAAAGAATGTGGTGATCGATGGTGTCAAAGGCAGCACTAAGGTCTAGTAGCACGAGGACAGATGCAGAGCCTCGGTCTGACGCCATTAAAAGGTCATTTACCACCTTCACAAGTGCAGTCTCAGTGCTATGATGGGGTCTAAAACCAGACTGAAGCATTTCGTATACATTGTTTGTCTTCAGGAAGGCAGTGAGTTGCTGCGCAACAGCTTTTTCAATTTTGTTTGAGAGGAATGGAAGATTCGATATAGGCCGATAGTTTTTTATATTTTCCGGGTCAAGGTTTGGCTTTTTCAAGAGAGGCTTTATTACTGCCACTTTTAGTGAGTTTGGTACACATCCGGTGGATAGAGAGCCGTTTATTATGTTCAACATAGGAGGGCCAAGCACATGAAGCAGCTCTTTCAGTAGTTTAGTTGGATTAGGATCCAGTATGCAGCTTGAAGGTTTAGAGGCCATGATTATTTTCATCATTGTGTCAAGAGATATAGTACTAAAACACTTAAGTGTCTCTCTTGATCCTAGATCCTGACAGAGTTGTGCAGACTCAGGACAGCTAAGCTTTGGAGGAATACGCAGTTTTAAAGAGGAGTCCGTAATTTGCTTTCTAATGATCATGATCTTTTCCTCAAAGAAGTTCATGAATTTATTACTGCTGAAGTGAAAGCCATCCTCTCTTGGGGAATGCTGCTTTTTAGTTAGCTTTGCAACAGTATCAAAAATTTATTTTGGATTGTTCTTATTTTCCTCAATTAAGTTGGAAAAGTAGGATGATCGAGCAGCAGTGAGGGCTCTTCGATACTGCACGGTACTGTCTTTCCAAGCTAGTCGGAAGACTTCCAGTTTGGTGTGGCGCCATTTCCGTTCCAATTTTCTGGAAGCTTGCTTCAGAGCTTGGGTATTTTCTGTATACCAGGGAGCTAGTTTCTTATGACAAATGTTTTTAGTTTTTAGGGGTGCAACTTTATCTAGGGTATTGCGCAAGGTTAAATTGAGTTCCTCAGTTAGGTGGTTAACTGATTTTTGTCCTCTGACGTCCTTGGGTAGGCAGAAGGAGTCTGGAAGGGCATCAAGGAATTTTTGTGTTGTCTGAGAATTTATAGCACGACTTTTGATGCTCCTTGGTTGGGGTCTGAGCAGATTATTTGTTGCGATTGCAAACATAATAAAATGGTGGTCCGATAGTCCAGGATTATGAGGAAAAACATTAAGATCTACAACATTTATTCCATGGGACAAAACTAGGTCCAGAGTATGACTGTGGCAGTGAGTAGGTCCAGAGACATGTTGGACAAAACCCACTGAGTCGATGATGGCTCCGAAAGCCTTTTGGAGTGGGTCTGTGGACTTCTCCATATGAATATTAAAATCACCAAAAATTAGAATATGATCTGCTATGACTACAAGGTCCGATAGGAATTCAGGGAACTCAGAGAGGAACGCTGTATATGGCCCAGGAGGCCTGTAAACAGTAGCTATAAAAAGTGATTGAGTAGACTGCATAGATTTCATGACTAGAAGCTCAAAAGACGAAAACGTCATATTTTTTTTTGTAAATTGAAATTTGCTATCGTAAATGTTAGCAACACCTCCGCCTTTGCGGGATGCACGGGGGATATGGTCACTAGTGTAACCAGGAGGAGAGGCCTCATTTAACACAGAAAATTCATCAGGCTTAAGCCATGTTTCAGTCAGGCCAATCACATCAAGATTATGATCAGTGATTAGTTCATTGACTATAACTGCCTTTGAAGTGAGGGATCTAACATTAAGTAACCCTATTTTGAGATGTGAGGTATCACGATCTCTTTCAATAATGGCAGGAATGGAGGAGGTCTTTATCCTAATGAGATTGCTAAGGCGAACACCGCCATGTTTAGTTTTGCCCAACCTAGGTCGAGGCACAGACACAGTCTCAATGGGGATGGCTGAGCTGACTACACTGACTATGCTAGTGGCAGACTCCACTAAGCTGGCAGGTTGGCTAACAGCCTGCTGCCTGGCCTGCACCCTATTTCATTGTGGAGCTAGAGGAGTTAGAGCCCTGTCTATGTTGGTAGATAAGATGAGAGCACCCCTCCAGCTAGGATGGAGTCCGTCACTCCTCAGCAGGTCAGGCTTGGTCCTGTTTGTGGGTGAGTCTCAGAAAGAGGGCCAATTATCTACAAATTCTATCTTTTGGGAGGGGCAGAAAACAGTTTTCAACCAGCGATTGAGTTGTGAGACTCTGCTGTAGAGCTCGTCACTCCCCCTAATATGTAATGAATTACCAGGGAGATCACCGTACGATACGTATTGAATTATCAGGGACCTCACCATACAATATGTAATGAATTACCAGGGACCTCACCATACGATATGTAATGAATTATCAGGGACCTCACCATACGATATGTAATGAATTATCAGGGACCTCACCATACGATACGTATTGAATTATCAGGGACCTCACCATACGATATGTAATGAATTACCAGGGACCATACGATATGTAATGAAATACCAGGGACCTCACCATACGATACGTATTGAATTATCAGGGACCTCACCATACGATATGTAATGAATTACCAGGGACCTCACCGTACGGTACGTATTGAATTATCAGGGACCTCACCATACGATATGTATTGAATTACCAGGGACCTCACCGTACGATACGTATTGAATTATCAGGGACCTCACCATACGATATGTAATGAATTACCAGGGACCTCACCATACGATACGTAATGAATTACCAGGGACCATAAGATATGTAATGCATTACCAGGGACCTCACCATACGATACGTAATGAATTACCAAGGACCATACGATATGTAATGAATTACCAGGGACCTCACCATACGATATGTAATGAATTACCAGGGACCTCACCATACGATATGTAATGAATTACCAGGGACCATACGATATGTAATGAATTACCAGGGACCATACGATATGTAATGAATTACCAGGGACCTCACCATACGATACGTATTGAATTATCAGGGACCTCACCATACGATATGTAATGAAATACCAGGGACCTCACCATACGATACGTATTGAATTATCAGGGACCTCACCTTACGATATGTAATGGATTACCAGGGAGATCACCGTACGATACGTATTGAATTATCAGGGACCATACGATATGTAATGAATTACCAGGGACCATACGATATGTAATGAAATACCAGGGACCTCACCATACGATACGTATTGAATTATCAGGGACCTCACCATACGATACGTAATGAATTACCAGGGACCTCACCATACGATACGTATTGAATTATCAGGGACCTCACCATACGATACGTAATGAATTACCAGGGACCTCACCGTATTATATGTAATGAATTACCAGGGACCGTACGATATGTAATGAATTACCAGGGACCTCACCATACGATATGTATTGAATTATCAGGGACCTCACCATACGATATGTAAAAACAATATGGAGAACAAACTATGAAGAAAAAATACTTTAATTCTGGAGCATATGTAACTATCGATTTCCCCCCCGCCCCTTCACTAGTAACTAGTTTGTCTTTCCAGGGTTGGGGGTCACTTCCAAATCCATTGGAATCTATTGAAGAGAATTGGAATTTGACTTCCAGTATACGTCCTTGAATTCAAATGGTATTTACCCCCCCCCCCCCCCCCCCCGGGGGCTGTGTGTGTGTCCGCAGGATCTGTCACAGGAAGCCGTGTCCAGGATGTTGTCAGAGATTACCGTCCCAGAGTACAGGCCAGCAGAGAAGGTAAGGATACCACGGTTACTATGGACGACACTGGGTTATGGGATGGATTGATTGACGGACTGTATTGATAGATTCACTTAATGTATTGATAAATATTGCTGATTGATTGATGGATAGATTTTTTGGATTGGTTGAGTGGTTGTTTTATTGGTTGAGTGGTTGTTTTATTGGTTGAGTGGTTGTTTTATTTGTTGAGTGGTTGTTTTATTGATTGAGTGGTTGTTTTATTGGTTGAGTGGTTGTTTTATTGGTTGAGTGGTTGTTTTATTGGTTGAGTGGTTGTTTTATGGATTGAGTGGTTGTTTTATTGATTGAGTGGTTGTTTTATTGGTTGAGTGGTTGTTTTATTGGTTGAGTGGTTGTTTTATTGGTTGAGTGGTTGTTTTATGGATTGAGTGGTTGTTTTATTGATTGAGTGATTGTTTTATTGATTTAGTGGTTCTTTTATGGATGTATGAATTGCCACATTTGTTTATTGATTGATGTATTGATCTGGCTAGCGTATTGAGACAGATGAGAATGTGAGGTTTGATTAATACAGTATATATATGTATTGATTAATGTATTGATCTGGCTAGCGTATTGAGACGGATGAGAATGTGAGGTTTGATTAATACAGTATATATATGTATTGATTAATGTATTGATCTGGCTAGCGTATTGAGACAGATGAGAATGTGAAGAAGCCTGATCAGATGAAGCTGTCTGTGAGCAGCGAGGAGGAGAGAGAGGCCATCGCCCAGTTAGAGGAGGCTATCAGTGCAGACCACGTTACACCAGGTACACACACACACACACACACACACACACACACACACACACACACACACACACACACACACACACACACACACACACACACACTCTCTCTCTCTCTGTCTTTCTCTGCCTTTCTCTGTCTCTCTCTGACTCTCCCTGTCTGTCTCTCTGTCTTTCTCTCTGTCTTTCTCTCTGTCTGTCTCTCTGTCTGTCTCTCTGTCTTTCTCTCTGTCTTTCTCTCTGTCTGTCTCTCTGTCTCTCTCTGTCTCACTCATTCTCACCATCATTCACACACACACACACACACACACACACACACACACACACACACACACACACACACACACACACACACACACACACACACACACACACACACACACACACACACACACACACACACACACCCCCCCCCCCCCCATCATTCAGTCAGCTGGAGGGCACTATCGACACACTCCTAACCCCTGACTGTGTGTGTGTCCTACAGAGAGGTTACGGATGTCTCCCCGGATGTTTGAGAAGGACGACGACCTCAACGGTCACATGGACTTCGTGGCGGCGGCCTCCTCCCTCAGGGCCAGGATGTACTCCATCGAGGTGGCCGACCGCCTCAAGACCAAACGCATCGCCGGGAAGATCATCCCCGCCATCGCCACGGCTACCGCCGCCGTTGCCGGGCTGGTGAGACAGCGCACGAGCACACACTACACACACTCCATGACATCAGAGGTCTAGGGTGGTCTAGGGTGGTCTAGGGTGGTCTAGGGTGGTCTAGGGGTGGTCTAGGGTGGTCTAGGGTGGTCTAGTTGTCTAGGGTGGTCTAGTTGTGGTCTAGTTGTGGTCTAGTTGTGGTCTAGGGTGGTCTAGTTGTGGTCTAGGGTGGTCTAGGGTGGTCTAGTTGTGGTCTAGGGTGGTCTAGTTGTGGTCTAGGGTGGTCTAGGGTGGTCTAGTTGTGGTCTAGAGGGGTCTAGGGTGGTCTAGTCGTGGTCTAGTTGTGGTCTAGGGTGGTCTAGTTGTGGTCTAGTTGTGGTCAGGGTGGTCTAGTTGTGGTCTAGGGTGGTCTAGTTGTGGTCTAGGGTGGTCTAGTTGTGGTCTAGGATGGTCTAGTTGTGGTCTAGGGTGGTCTAGGGTGGTCTAGTTGTGGTCTAGGGTGGTCTAGTCGTGGTCTAGGGGTGGTCTAGTTGTGGTCAGGGTGGTCTAGTTGTGGTCTAGGGTGGTCTAGTTGTGGTCTAGTTGTGGTCTAGGGTGGTCTAGTTGTGGTCAGGGTGGTCTAGTTGTGGTCTAGTTGTGGTCTAGGGTGGTCTAGTTGTGGTCTAGTTGTGGTCTAGGGTGGTCTAGTCTTGGTCTAGGGGTGGTCTAGTTGTGGTCTAGGGTGGTCTAGTTGTGGTCTAGGGGTGGTCTAGGGTGGTCTAGGGTGGTCTAGTTGTGGTCTAGTTGTGGTCTAGGGTGGTCTAGGGTGGTCTAGTTGTGGTCTAGTTGTGGTCTAGGGTGGTCTAGTTGGGGTCTAGGGTGGTCTAGGGTGGTCTAGTTGTGGTCTAGGGTGGTCTAGTTGTGGTCTAGGGTGGTCTAGTTGTGGTCTAGGGTGGTCTAGTTGTGGTCTAGTTGTGGTCTAGTTGTTGTCTAGTTGTGGTCTAGGGTGGTCTAGTTGTGGTCTAGGGTGGTCTAGTGTGGTCTAGTTGTGGTCTAGGGGTGGTCTAGGGTGGTCTAGGGGTGGTCTAGGGTGGTCTAGTTGAGGTCTAGGGTGGTCTAGTTGAGGTCTAGGGTGGTCTAGTTGAGGTCTAGGGTGGTCTAGGGTGGTCTAGTTGTGGTCTAGGGTGGTCTAGTTGTGGTCTAGGGTGGTCTAGGGTGGTCTAGTTGTGGTCTAGGGGTGGTCTAGGGTGGTCTAGGGGTGGTCTAGGGTGGTCTAGGGTGGTCTAGGGTGGTCTAGGGGTGGTCTAGGGTGGTCTAGTTGAGGTCTAGGGTGGTCTAGTTGTGGTCTAGGGTGGTCTAGGATGGTCTAGTTGTGGTCTAGGGTGGTCTAGTTGTGGTCTAGTTGTGGTCTAGGGTGGTCTAGTTGAGGTCTAGGGTGGTCTAGTTGTGGTCTAGGGTGGTCTAGGATGGTCTAGTTGTGGTCTAGGGTGGTCTAGTTGTGGTCTAGGGTGGTCTAGTTGTGGTCTAGGGTGGTCTAGGGTGGTCTAGTTGTGGTCTAGTTGTGGTCTAGGGTGGTCTAGTTGTGGTCTAGGGTGGTCTAGGGTGGTCTAGGGTGGTCTAGTTGTGGTCTAGGGTGGTCTAGGGTGGTCTAGTTGAGGTCTAGGGTGGTCTAGTTGTGGTCTAGGGTGGTCTAGGATGGTCTAGGTGTGGTCTAGGGTGGTCTAGTTGTGGTCTAGGGTGGTCTAGTTGTGGTCTAGTTGTGGTCTAGTTGTGGTCTAGGGTGGTCTAGGGTGGTCTAGTTGTGGTCTAGGGTGGTCCAGGGTGGTCTAGTTGTGGTCTAGGGTGGTCCAGGGTGGTCCAGGGTGGTCTAGTTGTGGTCTAGGGTGGTCCAGGGTGGTCTAGGGTGGTCTAGGGTGGTCTAGTTGAGGTCTAGGGTGGTCTAGTTGTGGTCTAGTTGTCTAGGGTGGTCTAGTTGAGGTCTAGGGTGGTCTAGTTGAGGACTAGGGTGGTCTAGTTGTGGTCTAGGGTGGTCTAGTTGTGGTCTAGTTGTGGTCTAGTTGTGGTCTAGGGTGGTCTAGTTGTGGTCTAGTTGTGGTCTAGTTGTGGTCTAGGGTGGTCTAGTTGTGGTCTAGTTGAGGTCTAGGGTGGTCTAGTTGTGGTCTAGGGTGGTCTAGTTGTGGTCTAGGGTGGTCTAGTTGTGGTCTAGGGTGGTCTAGTTGTGGTCTAGTTGTGGTCTAGGGTGGTCTAGGGTGGTCTAGTTGTGGTCTAGGGTGGTCTAGTTGTGGTCTAGGGTGGTCTAGTTGTGGTCTAGGGTGGTCTAGGGGTGGTCTAGTTGTGGTCTAGGTTGGTCTAGTTGTGGTCTAGTTGTGGTCTAGGGTGGTCTAGTTGTGGTCTAGGGTGGTCTAGGGTGGTCTAGTTGTGGTCTAGGGTGGTCTAGTTGTGGTCTAGGGTGGTCTAGGGTGGTCTAGGGTGGTCTAGTTGTGGTCTAGTTGTGGTCTAGGGTGGTCTAGGGTGGTCTAGTTGAGGTCTAGGGTGGTCTAGTTGTGGTCTAGGGTGGTCTAGTTGTGGTCTAGGGTGGTCTAGTTGTGGTCTAGGGTGGTCTAGTTGTGGTCAGGGTGGTCTAGGGTGGTCTAGTTGTGGTCTAGTTGTGGTCTAGTTGTGGTCTAGGGTGGTCTAGTTGTGGTCTAGTTGAGGTCTAGGGTGGTCTAGTTGTGGTCTAGGGTGGTCTAGTTGTGGTCTAGGGTGGTCTAGTTGTGGTCTAGGGTGGTCTAGTTGTGGTCTAGTTGTGGTCTAGGGTGGTCTAGGGTGGTCTAGTTGTGGTCTAGGGTGGTCTAGTTGTGGTCTAGGGTGGTCTAGTTGTGGTCTAGGGTGGTCTAGGGGTGGTCTAGTTGTGGTCTAGGTTGGTCTAGTTGTGGTCTAGTTGTGGTCTAGGGTGGTCTAGTTGTGGTCTAGGGTGGTCTAGGGTGGTCTAGTTGTGGTCTAGGGTGGTCTAGTTGTGGTCTAGGGTGGTCTAGGGTGGTCTAGGGTGGTCTAGTTGTGGTCTAGTTGTGGTCTAGGGTGGTCTAGGGTGGTCTAGTTGAGGTCTAGGGTGGTCTAGTTGTGGTCTAGGGTGGTCTAGTTGTGGTCTAGGGTGGTCTAGTTGTGGTCTAGGGTGGTCTAGTTGTGGTCAGGGTGGTCTAGGGTGGTCTAGTTGTGGTCTAGGGTGGTCTAGTTGTGGTCTAGGGTGGTCTAGGGTGGTCTAGTCGTGGTCTAGTTGTGGTCTAGGGTGGTCTAGGGTGGTCTAGTTTTGGTCAGGGTGGTCTAGTTGTGGTCTAGGGTGGTCTAGTTGTGGTCTAGGGTGGTCTAGTTGTGGTCTAGGATGGTCTAGTTGTGGTCTAGGGTGGTCTAGGGTGGTCTAGTTGTGGTCTAGGGTGGTCTAGTCGTGGTCTAGGGGTGGTCTAGTTGTGGTCAGGGTGGTCTAGTTATGGTCTAGGGTGGTCTAGTTGTGGTCTAGTTGTGGTCTAGGGTGGTCTAGTCGTGGTCTAGGGGTGGTCTAGTTGTGGTCTAGGGTGGTCTAGTTGTGGTCAGGGTGGTCTAGTTGTGGTCTAGTTGTGGTCTAGGGTGGTCTAGTTGTGGTCTAGTTGTGGTCTAGGGTGGTCTAGTTGTGGTCTAGGGTGGTCTAGTCTTGGTCTAGGGGTGGTCTAGTTGTGGTCTAGGGGTGGTCTAGTTGTGGTCTAGTTGTGGTCTAGGGTGGTCTAGGGTGGTCTAGGGTGGTCTAGGGTGGTCTAGTTGTGGTCTAGTTGTGGTCTAGGGTGGTCTAGTTGTGGTCTAGGGTGGTCTAGTTGTGGTCTAGGGTGGTCTAGTTGTGGTCTAGGGGGGTCTAGTTGTGGTCTAGTTGTGGTCTAGGGTGGTCTAGTTGGGGTCTAGGGTGGTCTAGGGTGGTCTAGTTGTGGTCTAGGGTGGTCTAGTGGTCTAGTTGTCTAGTTGTGGTCTAGGGTGGTCTAGTTGTGGTCTAGGGTGGTCTAGTTGTGGTCTAGTTGTGGTCTAGTTGTTGTCTAGGGTGGTCTAGTTGTGGTCTAGGGTGGTCTAGGGTGGTCTAGTTGTGGTCTAGGGGTGGTCTAGGGTGGTCTAGGGGTGGTCTAGGGTGGTCTAGTTGAGGTCTAGGGTGGTCTAGTTGAGGTCTAGGGTGGTCTAGTTGAGGTCTAGGGTGGTCTAGGGTGGTCTAGGATGGTCTAGTTGTGGTCTAGTTGTGGTCTAGGGTGGTCTAGTTGTGGTCTAGGGTGGTCTAGGGTGGTCTAGTTGTGGTCTAGGGTGGTCTAGTTGTGGTCTAGGGTGGTCTAGTTGTGGTCTAGGGTGGTCTAGTTGTGGTCTAGGGTGGTCTAGTTGTGGTCTAGGGTGGTCTAGTTGTGGTCTAGGGTGGTCTAGGGTGGTCTAGGGGTGGTCTAGGTTGGTCTAGTTGTGGTCTAGTTGTGGTCTAGGGTGGTCTAGTTGTGGTCTAGGGTTGTCTAGTTGTGGTCTAGGGTGGTCTAGTTGTGGTCTAGGGGGGTCTAGTTGTGGTCTAGGGTGGTCTAGTTGTGGTCTAGGGGTGGTCTAGGGTGGTCTAGTTGTGGTCTAGTTGAGGTCTAGTTGTGGTCTAGGGTGGTCTAGTTGTGGTCTAGGGGGGTCTAGTTGTGGTCTAGGGGGGTCTAGTTGTGGTCTAGGGTGGTCTAGTTGTGGTCTTGTTGTGGTCTAGGGTGGTCTAGTTGTGGTCTAGGGGGGTCTAGTTGTGGTCTAGGGGGGTCTAGTTGTGGTCTAGTTGTAGTCTAGGGTGGTCTAGTTGTGGTCTATTTGTGGTCTAGGGTGGTCTAGTTGTGGTCTAGGGTGGTCTAGTTGAGGTCTAGTTGTGGTCTAGGGTGGTCTAGTTGTGGTCTAGGGTGGTCTAGGGTGGTCTAGGGTGGTCTAGTTGTGGTCTAGTTGTGGTCTAGGGTGGTCTAGTTGTGGTCTAAGTTGCTATCTAGAACACACCTCATGACATCAGAGGAGATTACTGGGCGGTCTAAGTTGTGGCTGCATCATGTGTTGGGTATGCTTGTCATCGGCAAAGACAAGGGAATTTTTTTTAGGATAAAAAGAAACAGAATAGAGCTATGCAGGTAAAATCCTGGAGGAAAACCTGGTTCAGTCTGCTTTCCACCAGACACTGGGAGAGGAATTCACCTTTCAGCAGGACAATAACCTAAAACACAAGGCCAAATATACACTGGAGTTGCTTACCAAGATGACAGTGAATGTTCCTGAGTGGCCAAGTTACAGATTTGACTTAAATCGTCTTGAAAATCTATGGAAAGACCTGAAAATGGTTGTCTAGCCATGATCACCGCCAACTTGACAGAGCTTGAAGAATTATGAGAAGAATAATGTGAAAATATTGTACAATCCAGGTGTGTAAAGCTCTTAGAGACTTACCCAGAAAAACTCACAGCTGTAATCACTCTTAGAGACTTACCCAAGAAGACTCACAGCTGTAATGACTCTTAGAGACTTACCCAGAAAGACTCACAGCTGTAATGACTCTTAGAGACTTACCCAGAAAGACTCACAGCTGTAATGACTCTTAGAGACTTACCCAGAAAGACTCACAGCTGTAATCGCTGCCAAAGGTGATTCTAACATGTATTGACTCGGGTGTGAATACTAATGTGAATTAGATATTTATTTTAGATGGTAGTAAATGACTGAATCAGATGAACAGGAGTCCTCTCTAGTTCTCTGTCTTATCAGACTGGTAGGAAATGGTTTTAGATGGTAGTAAATGACTGAATCAGCTGAACAGGAGGCCTCTCTAGTTCTCTGTCTGATCAGACTGGTAGGAAATGGTTTTAGATGGTAGTAAATGACTGAGTCAGATGAACAGGAGTCCTCTCTAGTTCTCTGTCTGATCAGACTGGTAGGAAATGGTTTTAGATGGTAGTAAATGACTGAATCAGATGAACAGGAGGCCTCTCTAGTTCTCTGTCTTATCAGACTGGTAGGAAATGGTTTTAGATGGTAGTAAATGACTGAATCAGATGAACAGGAGCCCTCTCTAGTTCTCTGTCTTATCAGACTGGTAGGAAATGGTTTTAGATGGTAGTAAATGACTGAATCAGATGAACAGGAGCCCTCTCTAATTCTCTGTCTTATCAGACTGGTAGGAAATGGTTTTAGATGGTAGTAAATGACTGAGTCAGATGAACAGGAGGCCTCTCTAGTTCTCTGTCTTATCAGACTGGTAGGAAATGGTTTTAGATGGTAGTAAATGACTGAATCAGATGAACAGGAGGCCTCTCTAGTTCTCTGTCTTATCAGACTGGTAGGAAATGGTTTTAGATGGTAGTAAATGACTGAATCAGATGAACAGGAGGCCTCTCTAGTTCTCTGTCTTATCAGACTGGTAGGAAATGGTTTTAGATGGTAGTAAATGACTGAATCAGATGAACAGGAGGCCTCTCTAGTTCTATGTCTTATCAGACTGGTAGGAAATGGTTTTAGATGGTAGTAAATGACTGAATCAGATGAACAGGAGTCCTCTCTAGTTCTCTGTCTTATCAGACTGGTAGGAAATGGTTTTAGATGGTAGTAAATGACTGAGTCAGATGTTTATCAGTTTAATAGGTTCTTTAAACAGCTTGGATTTCTTCTTCGTGGTTTTGAATTGGTTTTACAGAATCTGCTTGTCTGATTCAGTCACAGAACTAAATAGAACGTACCAATGGATTCAGCGCTGTGTAGTTTTGGCTGTTGAAGTGAGTCGTCTGGGGGGGTCGTCTGGGGAGTCGTCTGGGGGGTCGTCTGGGGGGTCGTCTGGGGGGGTCGTCTGGGGGGTCGTCTGGGAGTCGTCTGGGAGTCGTCTGGGGGGTCGTCTGGAGGTCGTCTGGGGGGTCATCTGGGAGTTGTCTGGGGGTTCGTCTGGGGGTCGTCTGGGGGGTTCGTCTGTGGAGTCGTCCGGGGGGGTCGTCTGGGAGGTCGTCTGGGTAGTCGTCTGGGGGGGTCGTCTGGGGGGGTCGTCTGGGAGGTCGTCAGTGAGTGGTTGTGCTGTGCTCCCCAGGTGTCGTTGGAGCTGGTGAAGGTGGTGGGAGGATACGGGTTTGAGAGTGGTTGTGTTGTGCTCCCCCAGGTGTCGTTGGAGCTGGTGAAGGTGGTGTGAGGATACGGGTTTGAGAGTGGTTGTGTTGTGCTCCCCCAGGTGTCGTTGGAGCTGGTGAAGGTGGTGGGAGGATACGGGTTTGAGAGTGGTTGTGTTGTGCACCCCCAGGTGTCGTTGGAGCTGGTGAAGGTGGTGGGAGGATACGGGTTTGAGAGTGGTTGTGTTGTGCACCCCCAGGTGTCGTTGGAGCTGGTGAAGGTGGTGGGAGGATACGGGTCAGTGAGTGGTTGTGTTGTGCTCCCCCAGGTGTCGTTGGAGCTGGTGAAGGTGGCGGGAGGATACGGGTTTGAGAGTGGTTGTGTTGTGCACCCCCAGGTGTCGTTGGAGCTGGTGAAGGTGGTGGGAGGATACGGGTTTGAGAGTGGTTGTGTTGTGCTCCCCCAGGTGTCGTTGGAGCTGGTGAAGGTGGTGGGAGGATACAGGTTTGAGAGTGGTTGTGTTGTGCACCCCCAGGTGTCGTTGGAGCTGGTGAAGGTGGTGGGAGGATACGGGTTTGAGTCGTTCAACAACTGTTTCTTCAACCTGGCCATTCCTGTCATGGTCCTCACCGAGGCTGCACCTGTCAAGAGAACACAGATCAGGTAGGAGAGACACACCTGTACACACACACACACCTGTACACAGACACACACCTGTACACAGACACACAGAAAATACATATCTTTCTCTATTTGGGACCTCTGAGCTGTGTGGTCTCAACTCTTCTTTCTCTCTCTCTGTCTCCCTCTCCTCTCTGTCTCTGTCTCTGTCTCTCTCTCTCTCTCTCTCTGTGTCTCTGTCTCTCTCTCTCTGTCTCTGTCTCTCTGTCTGTGTCTCTGTCTCTCTTTCTGTCTCTGTTTCTCTCTATCACTGAGTCCTGTCTGTGTGTTCTCCTCCTCAGGGAAGACATATCTTTCTCTATCTGGGATCGCTGGACTGTGTGGGGTCACCAACACTTCTCCCTCTCTGACTTCATCAACGCAGTGCTGGTGAGACACATTCATTACTATATTAAGAAGTATGGGATAGAGCCTACCATGGTGTTGACTGTGTTGTATTACAGGTGCATTATGGGATAGAGCCTACCATGGTGTTGACTGTGTTGTATTACAGGTGCATTATGGGATAGAGCCTACCATGGTGTTGACTGTGTTGTATTACAGGTGCATTATGGGATAGAGCCTACCATGGTGTTGACTGTGTTGTATTACAGGTGCATTATGGGATAGAGCCTACCATGGTGTTGACTGTGTTGTATTACAGGTGCATTATGGGATAGAGCCTACCATGGTGTTGACTGTGTTGTATTACAGTTGCATTATGGGATAGAGCCTACCATGGTGTTGACTGTGTTGTATTACAGGTGCATTATGGGATAGAGCCTACCATGGTGTTGACTGTGTTGTATTACAGGTGCATTATGGGATAGAGCCTACCATGGTGTTGACTGTGTTGTATTACAGGTGCATTATGGGATAGAGCCTACCATGGTGTTGACTGTGTTGTATTACAGGTGCATTATGGGATAGAGCCTACCATGGTGTTGACTGTGTTGTATTACAGGTGCATTATGGGATAGAGCCTACCATGGTGTTGACTGTGTTGTATTACAGGTGCATTATGGGATAGGGCCTACCATGGTGTTGACTGTGTTGTATTACAGGTGCATTATGGGATAGGGCCTACCATGGTGTTGACTGTGTTGTATTACAGGTGCATTATGGGATAGAGCCTACCATGGTGTTGACTGTGTTGTATTACAGGTGCATTATGGGATAGAGCCTACCATGGTGTTGACTGTGTTGTATTACAGGTGCATTATGGGATAGAGCCTACCATGGTGTTGACTGTGTTGTATTACAGGTGATTTAAGGGATAGAGCCTACCATGGTGTTGACTGTGTTGTATTACAGGTGCATTGTGGGATAGAGCCTACCATGGTGTTGACTGTGTTGTATTACAGGTGCATTATGGGATAGAGCCTACCATGGTGTTGACTGTGTTGTATTACAGGTGCATTATGGGATAGAGCCTACCATGGTGTTGACTGTGTTGTATTACAGGTGCATTATGGGATAGAGCCTACCATGGTGTTGACTGTGTTGTATTACAGGTGCATTATGGGATAGAGCCTACCATGGTGTTGACTGTGTTGTATTACAGGTGGATTATGGGATAGAGCCTACCATGGTGTTGACTGTGTTGTATTACAGGTGCATTATGGGATAGAGCCTACCATGGTGTTGACTGTGTTGTATTACAGGTGCATTATGGGATAGAGCCTACCATGGTGTTGACTGTGTTGTATTACAGGTGCATTATGGGATAGAGCCTACCATGGTGTTGACTGTGTTGTATTACAGGTGCATTATGGGATAGAGCCTACCATGGTGTTGACTGTGTTGTATTACAGTTGCATTATGGGATAGAGCCTACCATGGTGTTGACTGTGTTGTATTACAGGTGCATTATGGGATAGAGCCTACCATGGTGTTGACTGTGTTGTATTACAGGTGCATTATGGGATAGAGCCTACCATGGTGTTGACTGTGTTGTATTACAGGTGCATTATGGGATAGAGCCTACCATGGTGTTGACTGTGTTGCATTACAGGTGCATTATGGGATAGAGTCTACCATGGTGTTGACTGTGTTGTATTACAGGTGCATTGTGGGATAGAGCCTACCATGGTGTTGACTGTGTTGTGTTACAGGTGCATTATGGGATAGAGCCTACCATGGTGTTGACTGTGTTGTGTTACAGGTGCATTATGGGATAGAGCCTACCATGGTGTTGACTGTGTTGTATTACAGGTGCATTATGGGATAGAGCCTACCATGGTGTTGACTGTGTTGTATTACAGGTGCATTATGGGATAGAGCCTACCATGGTGGTCCATGGTGTGAAGATGCTCTATGTTCCTGTGATGCCAGGACACAACAAGAGACTGAAACTAACGTAAGCACTACACACACACACACACACACACACACACACACACACACACACACACACACACACACACACACACACACACACACACACACACACACACACTGTGTCCTCCTGAATCACTGAATCTTAGTCTCTCATTCTCCTCCCGTATTCCTTCTCCTCCACATATCCCTCCCTCTCCCCCCCTTTCCTCCCTCTCCCCCCTTTCCTCCCTCTATCCCTCCCTTTCCTCCCTCTATCCCTCCCTCTCTCCCCCTTTCCTCCCTCTATCCCTCCCTTTCCTCCCTCTCCCTCCCTTTCCTCCCTCTATCCCTCCCTTTCCTCCCTCTATCCCTCCCTCTCACTCCCTCTCTCCCCCTTTCCTTCCTCTATCCCCCCCTTTCCTCCCTTTATCCCTCCCTCTTTCCTTCCTCTATCCCCCCCTTTCCTCCCTTTATCCCTCCCTTTCCTCCCTCTATCCCTCCCCTCCTCTCCCAGGATGCAGAAGTTGATCAAGCCGTCTGTAGACCGTCGCTATGTTGACCTGACCGTGTCCTTCGCTCCAGAGTCAGATGGTGATGAAGACCTACCTGGACCCCCCGTTAGGTACTACTTCAGCCCCGACGGAGACGCTCACACCGCCTGACACGCCCGGACCATAACATCCCTGACACCCCTCAAACTAACCAAATATAACCACCCCTCAGTCCCCTCAAACTAACCCCCTGTACCTGCAAAACCCCAGTTGACAACAGTGGTGCTTCTTGAACAGGGGTGGATTCTAGAACAGGGGTGTATTCTAGAACAGGGGTGTATTCTAGAACAGGGGTGGATTCTAGAATATATGTTGATTCTAGAATATATGTTGATTCTAGAACAGATGTTGATTCTAGAACAGATGGTGATTCTAGAACAGATGGTGATTCTAGAATGGGGGGATTCTAGAACAGGGCTGGCCCCATGGACCATTATTAGAGAAAGAGCATAGAGGTAGAAAGAGGGCTCTAGATGGATATAACCTGGTTTAATGAGTTCTCTTTCTACCTCTATGAGAAGAGGGTAGCACTTGACTGTGTACATAGTAGTCCCTCTGTGTTTTCTACTCTGGTTTAAAGCACAGCTCAGACTGGTGTTTTCTACTCTGGTTTAAAGCACAGCTCAGACTGGTGTTTTCCACTCTGGTTTAAAGCACAGCTCAGACTGGTGTTTTCTACTCTGGTTTAAAGCACAGCTCAGACTGGTGTTTTCCACTCTGGTTTAAAGCACAGCTCTGACTGGTGTTTTCCACTCTGGTTTAAAGCACAGCTCAGACTGGTGTTTTCTACTCTGGTTTAAAGCACAACTCAGACTGGTGTTTTCTACTCTGGTTTAAAGCACAGCTCAGACTGGTGTTTTCTACTCTGGTTTAAAGCACAGCTCTGACTGGTGTTTTCTACTCTGGTTTAAAGCACAGCTCAGACTGGTGTTTTCTACTCTGGTTTAAAGCACAGCTCAGACTGGTGTTTTCTACTCTGGTTTAAAGCACAGCTCTGACTGGTGTTTTCTACTCTGGTTTAAAGCACAGCTCTGACTGGTGTTTTCTACTCTGGTTTAAAGCACAGCTCAGACTGGTGTTTTCTACTCTGGTTTAAAGCACAGCTCTGACTGGTGTTTTCTACTCTGGTTTAAAGCACAGCTCTGACTGGTGTTTTCTACTCTGGTTTAAAACACAGCTCTGACTGGTGTTTTCTACTCTGGTTTAAAACACAGCTCAGACTGGTGTTTTCTACTCTGGTTTAAAGCACAGCTCAGACTGGTGTTTTCCACTCTGGTTTAAAACACAGCTCAGACTGGTGTTTTCTACTCTGGTTTAAAGCACAGCTCTGACTGGTGTTTTCTACTCTGGTTTAAAGCACAGCTCTGACTGGTGTTTTCTACTCTGGTTTAAAGCACAGCTCAGACTGGTGTTTTCTACTCTGGTTTAAAGCACAGCTCAGACTGGTGTTTTCCACTCTGGTTTAAAGCACAGCTCAGACTGGTGTTTTCTACTCTGGTTTAAAGCACAGCTCTGACTGGTGTTTTCTACTCTGGTTTAAAGCACAGCTCTGACTGGTGTTTTCTACTCTGGTTTAAAACACAGCTCTGACTGGTGTTTTCTACTCTGGTTTAAAGCACAGCTCTGACTGGTGTTTTCTACTCTGGTTTAAAGCACAGCTCAGACTGGTGTTTTCTACTCTGGTTTAAAGCACAGCTCTGACTGCTATGCACATGCCTTAACTAACAACCTTATTGTGTTTGTCACGACGATGATGATGATGATGATGATGATGATGATGATGATGAGAATAAAAACAACAGTGTTTACACACCCGTACATACACACTTCCCATGGTTTTCATTTGCGGGATGGAGAGAGAGAGAGAGGTAGAGGGAGGAACTCTTGATCTTAAAAGGTGGGATCACAATCGTCACCTAAACGTTCCTATTGGCTCATGGGGATTTTGGATGATTGATAGCGACATAGGTGTGTCCCAATCATCTCTCCTTCCTCCCAGAGTGTGCACTTTGTTCACTTCCCTTCACAGGTTTTAAAAGGAAATGACTGGTATAATGAATATGATGATTCCTACTAACTCATGACTCCACCAATCCAAGGCTTTTGGTTTTGAGAGAAGTAGTGAACGAGTGCACCCTTCATAAGAAAGGAGATATTATTGGGACGCCCCCTATATGCTCTCCTCAGTTAGAAGCCATGTCAGCAATTCACTATATAAACAGGTCTGTCTGTTGTTGAAGATGCCTTGCCTAGTTAAATAAAGAGGTTACATATAGTGTTCATACTACCCTATGGACTCTGGTCAAAAGCAGTGCACTTTATAGGGAATAGGGTGCCATTTCGGACCCTGAGCTTGTAGTTTGCATCCAGAAGAAGTGATGTCAGAGAGGAACTGTCCCAAATGAGACTGATCTGTCCCTGCTGTTCCCTACCTTGTATTTACATGTATCTCTACTAAACCCTCTGATGTGGTCTTTGTCCCAAATGAGACTGATCTGTCCTTGCTGTTCCCTACCTTGTATTTACATGTATCTCTACTAAACCCTCTGATGTGGCCTGTGTTCCAAATTAGACTGATCTGTCCCTGCTGTTCCCTACCTTGTATTTAAATGTATCTCTCTACTAAACCCTCTGATGTGGGCTGTGTCCCAAATGAGACTGATCTGTCCCTGCTGTTCCCTACCTTGTATTTACATGTATCTCTACTAAACCCTCTGACGGGGGACTGTGTCCCAAATGAGACTGATCTGTCCTTGCTGTTCCCTACCTTGTATTTACATGTATCCCTCTACTAAACCCTCTGATGTGGGCTGTGTCCCAAATGAGACTGATCTGTCCCTGCTGTTCCCTACCTTGTATTTACATGTTTCCCTACTAAACCCTCTGATGTGGGTTTGTGTCCCAAATTACACCCTATTGCCTATATACTGCACTACTGTGTAGGGATTAGGGTGCCGCTGAGACACTCCATCGCCAACTGTCTTGCTCAGGAAATATCTATCAGGATTTCCTTGATAATGAATGTCAGAAGCATAATATTAAAATAAATAAATTAACATGATATGATGTAATTTGTTGAGACAGACAACTCAAGAGATGGTCCAATAAAAATCGTTTTCAGGATGTTTTGTGACTGCACTGTTGCCTGACATTTTGTTTTTCATGACAGAGAGATTCACGTATGGAAAATAACATCACAAACATGGATATACATTCATTGTCAGTCATTAAACCAAACCTTGTATGCTTCCCCACCATGTGTTGTGTCACCTAACATTTTAATAAAGAATGGTGCAGAATTTATTAAATCATCATCTGCATTAGAAGTGTACACTAACGCTCGACCTTTTGTAGAATGAGCCCTTTGGCGACCCGTAGTCTTCTCCCGTGGTCCTTGTTATTCGGGCTCCTTGGGACCCCATTGAAGTTCAAATGTAAGTTTAGGTAAAGGTTATAGTTAAAGTTTTGGGGTTAAAGTTAGGTTTTTGGATAAGGACGTCCCAAGGATTTTGTATAGCACTAACCCGCTTCCCGTCTGGTCGTCATTAGTTACCAGAGCCACAAAGTCATATTTATGCTAAACCACGCCTATATTTAAAATGTATCTTCTTAAAATCTGACTTTAAACCTAACATTAACCACACTGCTAGCCTTCTGCCTAACCCTAACCTTAACTTATGACCTAAAAGCTAATTTTTTGTTTTCATACATTTTGTTGCGATATTAGTAACGTATTTTGACTTTGTGTCTCTGGTAACTAGTGACAACCCCCCGCGCACTCGGTCTTCTGCGTCGTGAACGAGCACGTAGAAACGACGTTGCCGAGGCTTCAAGATGGCGGAAGCCTTGACAAGTCAGGAGGAACTGGTAAGGGTTTGGTTTACCATGGTGCTCTCGATTTCGTCCAAAAACGTGGATTTATAACATTTGTGTTATCTATTATTTGCATAATAAACCCAAAGTCTGGTTAGGTTGTAGGTCAGTGTTCTCCTTGGTGAGGATACTGTCTCGTAAATATCCGTGGCCCGTTACAAATATTATGACAGCCGCTAGCATGCTACTATTAGTTAGCTGCTTAGCACGCTCGTCTGGATGCAACTCCCAGTTGACGCCTCACGTTTAGTTGGCTGACTAGCATTTTGTTTTGCAAATATTTAAGCGAAGTTACATCTCACTGGTTAGATTTCATATTGTTTACCCATATTATTTTGAAGAACTGAAAATCAACTCGCTAACGTTCGTATTTTTTTTCTCCAATTGAGACTTAACGTCGTCAGTCATATTGAACGCAGATGGCTACCTAGCGACAGCTAAACGGTAGCCCGAGAGGAAGACCGAGTTTACCCACATCCTCTTTGGCATACCACATGTAGTTTCCTAGTTAGGTAACTATAGTAAGAGAACATTGCTGATTCATTTGAGCGAAAATACGACTTCCTTTCAGAAGTCAGTTCAAGGTTGCATGTCTAGTGACATGTTTGTTTTGAGTACTGTTTGGTCTCAGTCATAGCACGCACGTTAGCTATCAATTTTACGCCAGTCGGCTCACAGAATTTGCTCCCAAATTCCTAGTAACAGTTAACTTTGTTTTCGTCATTCAACTGGCTGGCTAGACTGCAAGTTAACGTTAACAACCCCCATCATCGATGACGAAAGAGCCGCTATCAGATATAAAATAGCTGATGCTAGACCACACTGCCATAATTCATCTGTTTATTTAACTGTTAAACTACATTGGCAACAGTAGACGAGTAGCTTAGGGCCCTAGCTAGTAGCTACGACTTTCTCGGTCCTCTAATCTCTGAGCTAGAGCTAACGTTAGTTATTTGACTAATGCAGCTACTCTAGCTAGCGAGTAGCACGCATTATGTGCTATATCAATCATGTTACTACTTAACGTGCATTTGTAACGGGAGTTAACAATTTGAGGTTAAGTTTTTTCAGGGACGTTTCTATGTACTCATTTGCCAAAATTGGTTGTTGAAGTAGTTGGTACAATCCGTTGTCAAGTGTCGAACGGATGTTGTCGTTGCATATCCCCTACGTCACTGGATATAATTGGAAGCTTAAAGGTCCACCCAGTTCAAGCACATGACGTAGGGCTGTGTGTATTAGAGGTCGACCGATCGTGATTTTCCGATACCGATTATTGGAGGACCTAAAAAGCCGATATAATCGGCCGATTTTTTAAATATGTATGTTATATATATATGTAATAATGACAATTACAACAATACTGAATGAACACTTATTTGAACTTAATATAAAACAGAAATAACATCTATTTAGTCTCAAATAAATAATGAAACATGTTCCATTTGGTTTAAATAATGCAAAAACACAGTGTTGGAGAAGAAAGTAAAAGTGCAATATGTGCCATGTAAAAAAAGCTAACGTTTTAAGTTCCTTGCTCAGAACATGAGAACATATGAAAGCTGGTGGTTCCTTTTAACATGAGTCTTCAATATTCCCAGTTAATTAAGAAGTTTTAGGTTGCTGTTATTTCGACTATTTCTCTCTATACCATTTTTATTTCATTTACCTTTGACTATTGGATGTTCTAATAGGCACTTTAGCATTGCCAGCCTAATCTCGGGAGATGATAGTCTTGAAGTCATGAACAGCGCTGTGCTTCAAGCATTGCTAAGAGCTGCTGGCAAACACAGGAAAGTTTGAATGAATGCTTACGAGCCTGCTGCTGTCTACCACCGCTCAGTCAGACTGCTCTATCAAATATCAAATCATAGACTTAATTATAATATAATAAACACAGAAATACAAACCTTTGGTCATTAATATGGTCAAATCCGGAAACTATCATTTCGGGGGGAAAAAACGTTTATTCTTTCAGTGAAATACGGAACCGTTCCGTATTTTATCGAACGCGTGGCATCCCTAAGTCTAAATATTGCTGTTACATTGTGCGGCCGATGTGAAATGGCTAGCTAGTTAGCGGTGGTGCGCGCTAATAGTGTTTCAATCGGTGACGTCACTCGCTCTGAGACCTAGAAGTAGTTGTTCCCCTTGCTCTGCAAGGGCCACGGCTTTTGTGGCGTGATGGGTAACGATGCTTCGTGAGTGACTGTGGTTGGTGTGTGCAGAGCGAGGAGAGGGACGGAAGCTATACTGTTACAATTGCACAACATTCAATGTTTTGTCATAATTATGTAAATTCCTGGCAAATTAGTTCGCAAATAGCCAGGTGGCCCAAACTGTTGCATATACCCTGCAGTGAACGCAAGAGAAGTGACACAATTTCCCTAGTAAATATTGCCTGCTAACATGAATTTCTTTTAACTAAATATGCAGGTTTAAAAAAATATATACTTCTGTGTATAAATTTTAATAAATGCATTGATGTTTATGGTTAGGTACATTTGTGCAACGATTGTGCTTTTGTTAAATCATCACCCGTTTGGCGAAGTAGGCTGTGATTCGATGATAAATTAACAGGCACCACATTGATTATATGCAACGCAGGGACAAGCTAGTTAACCTAGTAATATCACCAACCATGTGTAGTTAACAAGTGATTATGTGAAGATTGATTGTTTTTTATAAGATAAGTTTAATGCTAGCTAGCAACTTACCTTGGCTCCTTGCTGCACTCGCGTAACAGGTGGTCAGCCTGCCACGCAGTTTCCTCGTGGATTGCAATGTGATCGACCATAATTGGCGTCCAAAAATGCAGATTACCGATTGTTATGAAAAACTTGAAATCGGTTCTAGTAAATCGTCCATGCCGATTAATCGGTCGACCTCTAGTGTGTATATCTGTCAATCACGTGATGTTGGCCGTGTGTTTATCTGTCCGACTGTCTTTCTATCAACCAATCAGAGATTGAGTTGCTGTTGATTTAGCCAATAGGTGACTGGTCTTGGTTGCTACTTCCTGGGGATGTTGGTTACATTGAATACACCAGCACAACACACCACACAGGGATTCAACCATGAGACACAAGTGTCAACAACTCTTTGAGCTCTCCTCTCCCCTTCTTATAACTACCCCACCCTCACTTGTTCTCTCTCTCCCTCTCCAACCCACCCTCACTTGTCCTCTCTCTTCCTCTCCAACCCACCCTCACTTGTTCTCTCTCTCCCTCTCCAACCCACCCTCACTTGTTCTCTCTCTCCCTCTCCAACCCACCCTCACTTGTTCTCTCTCTCCCTCTCCAACCCACCCTCACTTGTTCTCTCCCTCTCCAACCCACCCTCACTTGTTCTCTCTCTCTCTCTCCCTCTCCAATCCCACCCTCACTTGTTCTCTCTCCCTCTCCAACCCCACCCTCACTTGTCCCTTCTCTGTCCTCTCTATCTAACCCCACCCTCACTTGTCCCTTCTCTGTCCTCTATCACCAACCCCACCATCACTTGTCCTCTCTTTCTCTCCCTCCCTCCCCAACCCCGCCCTCACTTGTCCCTTCTCTGTCCTCTCTATCTAACCCCACCCTCACTTGTCCCTTCTCTGTCCTCTCTCTTCAACCCCGCCCTCACTTGTCCTCTCTTTCTCTCTCCCTCTTCAACCCCGCCCTCACTTGTCCTCTCTTTCTCTCTCCGTCTCCAACCCCACCACCACTTGTCCCTTCTGTCCTCTCCCTCTCCAACCCCACCACCACTTGTCCTCTCTTTCTCTCTCCCTCTCCAACCCCACCACCACTTGTCCCTTCTGTCCTCTCCCTCTCCAACCCCACCACCACTTGTCCCTTCTGTCCTCTCCCTCTCCAACCCCACCACCACTTGTCCATTCTGTCCTCTCCCTCCCTCTCTCTCTCCAACCCCACCACCACTTGTCCCTTCTGTCCTCTCTCTCCAACCCCACCACCACTTGTCCCTTCTGTCCTCTCTCTCTCCAACCCCACCACCACTTGTCCCTTCTGTCCTCTCTCTCTCCAACCCCACCACCACTTGTCCCTTCTGTCCTCTCTCTCTCCAACCCCTCCACCACTTGTCCCTTCTGTCCTCTCTTTCTCTCTCCCTCTCCAACCCCTCCACCACTTGTCCCTTCTGTCCTCTCTCTCCCTCCCTCTCTTTCTCCAACCCCACCACCACTTGTCCCTTCTGTCCTCTCTCTCCCTCCCTCTCTTTCTCCAACCCCACCACCACTTGTCCCTTCTGTCCTCTCTCTCCAACCCCACCACCACTTGTCCCTTCTGTCCTCTCTCTCTCCAACCCCACCACCACTTGTCCCTTCTGTCCTCTCTTTCTCTCTCCCTCTCCAACCCCTCCACCACTTGTCCCTTCTGTCCTCTCTCTCCCTCCCTCTCTCTCTCCAACCCCACCACCACTTGTCCCTTCTGTCCTCTCTCTCTCCAACCCCACCACCACTTGTCCCTTCTGTCCTCTCTCTCTCCAACCCCTCCACCACTTGTCCCTTCTGTCCTCTCCCTCTCCAACCCCTCCACCACTTGTCCCTTCTGTCCTCTCTTTCTCCCTCCCTCTCCAACCCCACCACCACTTGTCCATTCTGTCCTCTCTCTCCCTCCCTCTCTCTCTCCAACCCCACCACCACTTGTCCCTTCTGTCCTCTCTCTCCAACCCCACCACCACTTGTCCCTTCTGTCCTCTCTCTCTCCAACCCCACCACCACTTGTCCCTTCTGTCCTCTCTCTCTCCAACCCCACCACCACTTGTCCCTTCTGTCCTCTCTCTCTCCAACCCCACCACCACTTGTCCCTTCTGTCCTCTCTCTCTCCAACCCCACCACCACTTGTCCCTTCTGTCCTCTCTCTCTCCAACCCCACCACCACTTGTCCCTTCTGTCCTCTCTCTCTCCAACCCCTCCACCACTTGTCCCTTCTGTCCTCTCTTTCTCCCTCCCTCTCCAACCCCTCCACCACTTGTCCCTTCTGTCCTCTCTCTCTCCAACCCCTCCACCACTTGTCCCTTCTGTCCTCTCTTTCTCTCTCCCTCTCCAACCCCTCCACCACTTGTCCCTTCTGTCCTCTCTCTCTCCAACCTCAACCCCACCCTCAATCTCTCTCCCCAATATTTCCCCCTCTCGTCTGGTCTCGTCTCATCCCTGTAACCTCCCTTCCTCTCCCCTTGTTCCCCCCCAACCCTCCCCCCTAACATCCCTCCTCCACCATCCCCTCTAACCCCCCCAACCCTCCCCCCTAACATCCCTCCCCCACCATCCCCTCTAACCCCCCCAAACCCTCCTCCATAACATCCCCTCTAACCCCCCCAAACCCTCCTCCACAAAATCCCCTCTAACCCCCCAAACCCTCCCCCCTAACATCCCTCCCCCACCATCCCCTCTAACCCCCCCAAACCCTCCCCCCCCTAACATCCCTCCCCCCTAACATCCCTCCCCCACCATCCCCTCTAACTCCCCCAAACCCTCCCCCCTAACATCCCAAACCCTCCCCCCTAACATCCCTCCCCCACCATCCCCTCTAACCCCCCCAAACCCTCCTCAACAACATCCCTCCCCACCATCCCCTCTAACCCCCCCAAACCCTCTTCAACAACATCCCTCCCCCCCCTCCCTCCGTCCGTCCCCACCATCCCTCCCCACCGTCCCCACCATCCCCCCCCCCCCCCGTACCGTCCCGTCACGTCCCCTCCGTCTATCCCCAGGCGGTGGAGGAGTTTCTGAGTGAGGTGCGTAGCAGGGAGCATCCCCACAGTGCAGCCCTGGTCTCTCAGCCAACCGCCGTCAAGTTCCTCATGGCACGCAAGTTTGATGTCTCCCGAGCAATAAACCTCTTCCAGGCATACAAGGTACCGAGAGGGACCAGACGCTACTGGTGTGTGTGTGTGTGTGTGTGTGTGTGTGTGTGTGTGTGTGTGTGTGTGTGTGTGTGTGTGTGTGAGTGTGAGTGAGAGCGAGAGCATTTTTGTGTTTATTAGTCCCGGAGATACACTGTAAATTCCAACCTATGCCAGAATGTGCTAATGGTTGACCCTTGACCTGTATGTCTGTGATTGATCCAATCAGAACACGAGGATTAAGGAAGGAATCTTCAACATCAACCCAGAGGAGGAACCTCTTCGCTCTGAACTGCTCAGCGGAAAGTTCACTGTCCTGGTGAGGCGTGTGTGTGTAGAGTGTCAGTATAAATGTATGTGCTTATTATGTGTGAGTGAGAAGATGGAGTGTGTGTGTTGTAGTGTGCGTAAGAGTGTAGGGCCCTGTGAGTGTCTACAGAGAGACTAGCTGATTATTGAGTTGTGGCTGTCAGTGAAAAGCATCTTGAGTATCATTTACAAAATGTTGAGACAAGAAGAGGGGGAGGGGTGAAGATATAGGCCAGTCTCTCTCCAGAAGGGCCAGTCTCTCTCTCCAGAAGGGCCAGTCTCTCTCTCCAGAAGGGACGATCTCACTCTCCAAAGGCCCATCCAGAAGGGCCGTCTCTCTCTCCAGAAGGGCCAGTCTTCTCTCTCCAGAAGGGCCAGTCCTCGCTCCCAGAAGGGCCAGTCTCTCTCTCCAGAAGGGCCAGTCTCTCTCTCCAGAAGGGCCAGTCTCTCTCTCCAGAAGGGCCAGTCTCTCTCTCCAGAAGGGCCAGTCTCTCTCTCCAGAAGGGCCAGTCTCTCTCTCCAGAAGGGCCAGTCTCTCTCTCCAGAAGGGCCAGTCTCTCTCTCCAGAAGGGCCAGTCTCTCTCTCTTCCAGAAGGGCCAGTCTCTCTCTCCAGAAGGGCCAGTCTCTCTCTCCAGAAGGGCCAGTCTCTCTCTCCAGAAGGGCCAGTCTCTCTCTCCAGAAGGGCCAGTCTCTCTCTCCAGAAGGGCCAGTCTCTCTCTCCAGAAGGGCCAGTCTCTCTCTCCAGAAGGGCCAGTCTCTCTCTCCAGAAGGGCCAGTCTCTCTCTCCAGAAG